>NW_025533703.1:50000-92500 GCF_020615455.1 Coregonus clupeaformis
AGAGAAGAAGGAGAGGAGAGGAGAGAGGAAGGAGAGGAGGGGAGAGAGAGGAAGGAGAAGAGGGAGAGAGGAAGGAGAGGAGAGGAGAGAGAGGAAGGAGAGGAGAGGAGAGAGAGGAAGGAGAGGAGAGGAGAGAGGAAGGAGAGGAGAGAGAGGAAGGAGAGGAGGGAGAGAGGAAGGAGAGGAGAGGAGAGAGAGGAAGGAGAGGAGGGAGAGAGGAAGGAGAGGAGGGGGAGAGAGAGGAAGGAGAGGAGAGAGAGGAAGGAGAGGAGAGGAGAGAGAGGACGGAGAGGAGAGGAGAGGAGAGAGGAAGGAGAGGAGATAGAGGAAGGAGAGGAGAGGGAGAGGAGGGAGAGAGGAAGGAGAGGAGAGGAGAGAGAGGAAGGAGAGGAGGGAGAGAGGAAGGAGAGGAGAGGAGAGAGGAAGGAGAGGAGATAGAGGAAGGAGAGGAGAGGAGAGAGGAAGGAGAGGAGGGAGAGGGAGGGAGAGAGGAAGGAGAGGAGAGGAGAGAGAGGAAGGAGAGGAGAGGAGAGAGGCGGGAGAGGAGAGAGAGGAGAGAGAGGAGAGAGAGGAAGGAGAGGAGGGAGAGAGGAAGGAGAGGAGAGAGAGGAGAGAGAGGAGAGAGAGGGAAGGAGAGGAGGGAGAGAAGAAGGAGAGGAGAGAGAGGAAGGAGAGGGAGAGGAGAGAGGAAGGAGAGGAGAGAGAGGAAGGAGAGGAGAGGAGAGAGGAAGAGAGAGAGGAAGGAGAGGAGGGAGAGAGGAAGGAGAGGAGAGAGAGGAGAGAGAGGAGAGAGAGGAAGGAGAGGAGGGAGAGAGGAAGGAGAGGAGAGAGAGGAAGGAGAGGAGAGGAGAGGAGAGAGAGGAGAGAGAGGACGAGAGGAGAGGAGAGGAGAGAGAGGAGAGAGAGAGAGGAAGGAGAGGAGAGAGAGAGGAAGGAGAGAGGAAGGAGAGGAGAGAGGAAAGAGAGGAGAGAGGAAGGAGAGGAGAGAAGAAGGAGAGGAGAGAGAAGAAGAAGAGGAGAGAGAGAGAGAGAAGAAGGAGAGAGAGAGAGAGAGAGAGAGAGAGAGTGAGAGAGAGAGAGAGAGAGAGAGAGAGAGAGAGAGAGAGAGAGAGAGAGAGAGAGAGAGAGAGAGAGAGAGAGGAAAGAGAGGAGAGAGGAGAGGAGAGGAGAGAGGAAGGAGAGGAGAGAGGAAGGAGAGGAGAGAGGCTCTCACTGCAGGGGTTGTCCTCTTCAAGCAGCTCTGAGGGGCTGAGAGAGAGACTAGAGAGACAGACATAGAGAAGGAGACCTCCCATACCTGTCTTAATGAGGTAGAGGTCAATAGATGGCCAGTCACTACATGGCCTAACTAGATGTTAGATATCAACAGAACAGCATCTGTTGCAGAATTGATGAACAAGTACTTTAGGTATTTGTCATTAAATTCTTTATCTAGGGTTATACTGTAGGTTATGCTTAACTATTGGTTCTTAGGGTTATAGGTCATGCTTAACTATTGGTTGTTAGGGTTATAGGTCATGCTTAACTATTGGTTCTTAGGGTTATAGGTCATGCTTAACTATTGGTTCTTAGTCTAGGGTAAGGTTATGGGGTGATGGGTGAGGGGAAAGGGTTAGAGCATTTAAAATGTCATTTGTGGTTTGGAAAGCTGTGGAATTGTGGTTAGAAAACATCACATACACTGCCCTCCCACCCCACCCCCACCGCTCCTCACACCCACCTACTCCTGTCAGCATGGGAACAAACCTCCAGCCCAAATTCACTAAGTACAGTTAACTACAGTGAGTCCAGATGTTCTACCTGTAAAAAGTATTCCGCTCTAACACAGCCCTGTAATATGCAATGTCAGTAATTACTGGTCTGTTGCTTGGGGCACTGGCCCACTCTACAACCCTGAGCTGTCATTACTAATCGCCCTGATGACAGATACACACACACACACACACACACACACACACACACACACACACACACACACACACACACACACACACACACACACACACACAGAGCCTGCCCCTCTCCTTATCAGCCGCTTTGACTGACTGGCCAGAGGGCTTCAATATCAATCACTGCTTAGTGACAACCCCTTAGCCCTGAGGATAGCTCAGTGTGTGTGTGTGTGTGTGTGTGTGTGTGTGTGTGTGTGTGTGTGTGCTGTGTGCACGTGTGTGTCTGTGTGTGTGTGTGTGAGACGCTAATACAGAGTAGGGATGTGACAATTTGACAATTTTTCTTAATGTTTAAACTGCCATTTTGTATCGGTTTTCCGTTAAAACAATAAGAAGAAAATCATAATGGTTCAGAGAGAGAAGATTTGATCATTTATGCTGCTTTTCACGAGACACACGAGTAGCTTGTTGTCGTCCAATCACAAGGCTACATTCACGGGGAGTGTGGCAAGTTATTAGGAGGACATCTGATTGGCTAATCAATGGAAGATGGGATTAAAATGACAGAACTAAACGTTAAAGAAGGACTCCAACACCAAAAGCCAAAAGGTACGCTGCTACTTAATATTCTGAATCAAATCAAATCAAATTTTATTTGCAACATGCGCCGAATACAACAGGTGTAGACCTTACAGTGAAATGCTTACTTACAAGCCCTTAACCAACAATGCAGTTTAAGAAAAAAAATGTTAAGTAAAAAATAGATAAGAAAAAAAATAATTTAAAAAAATAATTAAAGAGCAGCATTAAAATAAAATAACAGTAGGGAGGCTATATACAGGGGGGTACCGGTACAGAGTCAATGTGGGGGGGCACCGGTTAGTCGAGGTAATTGAGGTAATATGTACATGTGGGTAGAGTTAAAGTGACTATGCATAGATAAACAGAGTAGCAGCAGCGTAAAAGAGGGGGTGAGGTGGGGTGTGGTGGGGTGGTGGGGACAATGCAAATAGTCCAGGTAGCCATGATTAGCTGTTCAGGAGACTTATGGCTTGGGGGTAGAAGCTGTTAAGAAGCCTTTTGGACCTAGATTTGGCGCTCCGGTACCGCTTGCCGTGCGGTAGCAGAGAGAACAGTCTATGACTAGGGTGTCTGGAGTCTTTGACAATTTTTAGGGCCTTCCTCTGACACCGCCTGGTATAGAGGTCCTGGATGGCAGGAAACTTGGCACCAGTGATGTACTGGGCCGTATGCAATACCCTCTGTAGTGCCTTGCAGTCAGAGGCCGAACAGTTGCCATACCAGGCAGTGATGGAACCAGTGAGGATGCTCTCGATGGTGCAGCTGTATAACTTTTTGAGGATCTGAGGACCCATGCCAAATCTTTTCAGTCTCCTGAGGGGGAATAGGCTTTGTCGTGCCCTCTTCATGACTGTCTTGGTGTGTTTGGACCATGATAGTTTGTTGGTGATGTGGACACCAAGGAACTTGAAGCTCAACCTGTTCAACTACAGCCCCATCGATGAGAATGGGGGAGTGATCAGTCCACTTTTTTTTCCTGTAGTCCACAATTATCTCCTTTTTCTTGATCACATTGAGGGAGAGGTTGTAGTCCTGGCACCACACGGCCAGGTCTCGGACCTCCTCCCTATAGGCTGTCTCATCGTTGTCGGTGATCAGGCCTACCACTGTTGTGTCGTCGGCAAACTTAATGATGGTGTTGGAGTCGTGCCTGGCCATGCATTCATGGGTGAACAGGGAGAACAGGAGGGGACTGAGCACGCACCCCTGAGGGGCCCCTGTGTTGAGGATCAGCGTGGCAGATGTGTTGTTACCTACCCTTACCACCTGGGGGCGGCCCGTCAGGAAGTCCAGGATCCAGTTGCAGAGGGAGGTGTTTGGTCCCAGGGTCCTTAGCTTAGTGATGAGCTTTGAGGGCATTATGGTGTTGAACGCTGAGCTGTAGTCAATGAATAGCATTCTCACGTAGGTGTTCTTCTTGTCCAGGTGGGAAAAGGCAGTGTGGAGTGAAATAGAGATCGCATCATCTGTAGATCGGTTGGGGCGGTATGCTAATTGGAGTGGGTCTAGGGTTTCTGGGATAATGGTGTTGATGTGAGCCATGACCAGCCTTTCAAAGCACTTCATAAATTAAAAAAAAAATTCACTTCATGGCTACAGACGTGAGTGCTACGGGTCGGTAGTCATTTAGGCAGGTTACCTTAGTGTTCTTGGGCACAGGGACTTTCGTTGTCTGCTTGAAACATGTTGGTATTACAGACTCAGTCACGGACATGTTGAAAATGTCAGTGAAGACACGTGCCAGTTGGTCAGCACATGCTCTGAGTACACGTCCTGATAATCTGTCTGGCCCTGTGGCCTTGTGAATGTTGACCTGCTTAAAAGTCTTACTCACATCGGCTACGGAGAGCGTGATCACATAGTCATTCGGAACAGCTGATGCTCTCATGCATGCTTCAGTGTTGCTTGCCTCGAAGCGAGCATAGAAGTGATTTAGCTTGTCTGGTAGGCTCGTGTCACTGGTCAGCTCGCGGCTGTGCTTCCCTTTGCAGTCCGTAATAGTTTGCAAGCCCTGCCACATCCGACGAGCGTCAGAGCCGCTGTAGTACGATTCAATTTTAGTCCTGTATTGACTCTTTGCCTGTTTGATGGTTCGTCGGAGGGCATAGCGGGATTTCTTATAAGAGTCCCGCTCCTTGAAAGCGGCAGCTCTAGCCTTTAGCTCAGTGCAGATGTTGCCTGTAATCCATGGCTTCTGGTTGGGGTATGTACGTACAATCACTGTGGGGATGACGTCATCGATGCACTTATTGATGAAGCCAGTGACTGATGTGGTGTACTCCTCAATGCCATCGGAAGAATCCCGGAACATATTCCAGTCTGTGCTAGCAAAACAGTCCTGTAGCTTAGCTTCTGCGTCATCTGACCACTTCCTTATTAACCGAGTCACTGGTGCTTCCTGCGTTAGTTTTTGCTTATAAGCAGGAATCAGGAGGATAGAATTATGGTCAGATTTGCCAAATGGAGGGCGAGGGAGAGCTTTGTATGCGTCTCTGTGTGTGGAGTAAAGGTGGTCTAGAGTTTTTTTTCCTCTGGTTGCACATTTAACATGCTGGTAGAAATGAGGTAGAACGAATTTAAGTTTCCCTGCATTAAAGTCCCCGGCCACTAGGAGCGCTTCCTCTGGATGAGCGTTTTCCTGTTTACTTATGGCCTTATACAGCTCATTAAGTGCAATCTTAGTGCCAGCATCGGTTTGTGGTGGTAAATAGACAGTTATGAAAAATATAGATTAAAAATCTCTTGGTAAATAGTGTGGTTTACAGCTTATCATGAGATAATCTACCTCAGGCGAGCAAAACCTTGAGACTTCCTTAGTATTAGATTTTATGCACCAGCTGTTGTTTACAAATATACACAGACCGGCACCCTTTGTCTTAACGGAGTCAGCCGTTCTATCCTGCCGATGTAGTGTATATCCCGCAAGCTGTATGTTATCCATGTCGTCATTCAGCCACGACTCGGTGAAACATAAGGATATTACAGTTTTTAATGTCCCGTTGGTAGGATATCCTTGATCTTTGGTCATCCATTTTGATTTCAAATGATTGTACGTTGGCTAATAGGATTGATGGAAGAGGCAGATTACTTGCGCGCCGTCGGATCCTTACAAGGCACCTACGTCCATGATATACAGTGGGGAGAACAAGTATTTGATACACTGCCGATTTTGCAGGTTTTCCTACTTACAAAGCATGTAGAGGTCTGTAATTTTTATCATAGGTACACTTCAACTGTGAGAGACGGAATCCAAAACAAAAATTCAGAAAATCACATTGTATGATTTAAGTAATTAATTAGCATTTTATTGCATGACATAAGTATTTGATACATCAGAAAAGCAGAACTTAATATTTGGTACAGAAACCTTTGTTTGCAATTACAGAGATCATATGTTTCCTGTAGGTCTTGACCAGGTTTGCACACACTGCAGCAGGGATTTTGGCCCACTCCTCCATACAGACCTTCTCCAGATCCTTCAGGTTTCGGGGCTGTCGCTGGGCAATACGGACTTTCAGCTCCCTCCAAAGATTTTCTATTGGGTTCAGGTCTGGAGACTGGCTAGGCTACTCCAGGACCTTGAGATGCTTTTTACGGAGCCACTCCTTAGTTGCCCTGTCTGTGTGTTTCGGGTCGTTGTCATGCTGGAAGACCCAGCCACGACCCATCTTCAATGCTCTTACTGAGGGAAGGAGGTTGTTGGCCAAGATCTCGCGATACATGGCCCCATCCATCCTCCCCTCAATACGGTGCAGTCGTCCTGTCCCCTTTGCAGAAAAGCATCCCCAAAGAATGATGTTTCCACCTCCATGCTTCACGGTTGGGATGGTGTTGTTGGGGTTGTACTCATCCTTCTTCTTCCTCCAAACACGGCGAGTGGAGTTTAGACCAAAAAGCTCTATTTTTGTCTCATCAGACCACATGACCTTCTTCCATTCCTCCTCTGGATCATCCAGATGGTCATTGGCAAACTTCAGATGGGCATGGACATGCACTGGCTTGAGCAGGGGGACCGTATTGTGTTACTAATGGTTTTCTTTGAGACTGTGGTCCAAGCTCTCTTCAGGTCATTGACCAGGTCCTGCCGTGTAGTTCTGGGCTGATCCCTCACTTTCTTCATGATCATTGATGCCCCACAAGGTGAGATCTTGCATGGAGCCCCAGACCGAGGGTGATTGAACGTCATCTTGAACTTCTTCCATTTTCTAATAATTGCGCCAACAGTTGTTGCCTTCTCACCAAGCTGCTTGCCTATTGTCCTGTAGCCCATCCCAGCCTTGTGCATGTCTATAATTGTATCCCTGATGTCCTTACACAGCTCTCTGGTCTTGGCCATTATGGAGAGGTTGGAGTCTGTTTGATTGAGTGTGTGGACAGGTGTCTTTTATACAGGTAACGAGTTCAAACAGGTGCAGTTAATACAGGTAATGAGTGGAGAACAGGAGGGCTTCTTAAAGAAAAACTAACAGGTCTGTGAGAGCCGGAATTCTTACTGGTTGGTAGGTGATCAAATACTTATGTCATGCAATAAAATGCAAATTAATTACTTAAAAATCATACAATGTGATTTTCTGGATTTTTGTTTTAGATTCCGTCTCTCACAGTTGAAGTGTACCTATGATAAATATTACAGACCTCTACATGCTTTGTAAGTAGGAAAACCTGCAAAATCGGCAGTGTATCAAATACTTGTTCTCCCCACTGTATCCATCTCTTTCTCATGCGAATGACGGGGATTTGGGCCTTGTCAGGTGTCTGTAGAATATCCTTCGCGTTTGACTCATTGAAGAAAAAATCTTTGTCCAATACGAGGTGAGTAGTCGCTGTCCTGATATCCAGAAGCTCTTTTTGTTCATAAAAAACGGTGGCAGAAACATTATGTACAGAATAAATTACAAATAACGCGAAAAAACACACATACAGTGCCTTGCAAAAGTATTCATCACTCTTGGCGTTTTTCCTATTTTGTTGCATTACAACCTGTAATTTAAATGGATTTTATTTGGATTTCATGTAATGGACATACAGAAAATAGTCCAAATTGGTGAAGTGAAGTGAAAAAAATAACTTGTTTCAAAATATTCGAAAAAAATAATAACGGAAAAGTGATGCGTGCATATGTATTCACCCCCTTTGCTATGAAGCCCCTAAATAAGATCTGGTGGAACCAATTACCTTCAGAAGTCACATAATTAGTTAAATAAAGTCCACCTGTGTGCAATCTAAGTGTCACATGATCTGTCACATGATCTCAGTATATATACACCTGTTCTGAAAGGCCCCAGAGTCTGCAACACCACAAAGCAAGGGGCACCACCAAGCAAGCAGCACCATGAAGATCAAGGAGCTCTCCAAACAGGTCAGGGACAAAGTTGTGGAGAAGTACAGATTAGGGTTGGGTTCTAGAAAAAATATCTGAAACTTTGAACATCCCACGGAGCACTATTAAATCCATTATTAAAAAATTGAAAGTATATGGCACCACAACAAACCTGCCAAGAGAGGGCCACCCAGAGAGGCAACAAAGAGACCAAAGATAACCCTGAAGGAGCTGCAAAGCTCCACAGCGGAGATTGGAGTATCTGTCCATTGGATCACTTTAAGTTGTACACTCCACAGAGCTGGACATTACGGAAGAGTGGCCAGAAAAAAGCCATTGCTTAAAGAAAAAAATAAGCAAACACGTTTGGTGTTCGCCAAAAGCAATGTGGGAGACTCCCCAAACATATGGAGGACGGTACTCTGGTCAGATTAGACTAAAATTGAGCTTTTTGGACATCAAGGAAAACGCTATGTCTGGCGCAAACCCAACACCTCTCATCACCCTGAGAACACCATCCCCACAGTGAAGCATGGTGGTGGCAGCATCATGCTGTGGGGATGTTTTTCATCGGCAGGGACTGCGAAACTGGTCAGAATTGAAGGAATGATGGATGGCGCTAAATATAGGGAAATTCTTCAGGGAAACCTGTTCAGTCTTCCAGAGATTTGAGACTGGGACGGAGGTTCACCTTCCAGCAGGACAATGACCCTAAGCATACTGCTAAAGCAACACTTGAGTGGTTTAAGGGGAAACATTTAAATGTCTTGGAATGGCCTAGTCAAAGCCCAGACCTCAATCCAATTGAGAATCTGTGGTATGACTTAAAGATTGCTGTACACCAGCGGAACACATCCAACTTGAAGGAGCTGGAGCAGTTTTGCCTTGAAGAATGGGCAAAAATCCCAGCGGCTAGATGTGCCAAGCTTATAGAGACATACTCCAAGAGACTTGCAGCTGTAATTGCTGCAAAAGGTGGCTCTACAAAGTATTGACTTTGGGGGGGTGAATAGTTATGCATGCTCAAGGTTTTTGTTTTTTTGTCTTATTTCTTGTTTGTTTCACAAAAAAAAGTATTTTGCATCTTCAAAGTGGTAGCCATTGTCACAAGCCGGGCTAGAACTCCGGTCTCAAATGTGTAGAGCTGGGGGTACTACCCCTTAGCCACAGAGGAGATGTTGTAGGACCCAAATGAAACACCCAAGGCAATACTCCAGGTAAGTAGATTTAATGTTCCAAAACAGGAGGCAAAACAAAACAACTCCCCGAGGGGAGAAAAACAAACTAAAGATAACTTCGAATAACTTACTAGGACTGATACGGTGGGACAAAGCAGGAGACACATAGACAGGACGCAATAACCAAGTGAGAAACAAGGGGAAAACACACAGCTAAAATACTCAAGGGGAAACAAGGCACAGGTGACATAGATAAGCTAATTAGGACACATGAGGAAAAACTAAGGCAAAGGGGGAACACAGCTGACCTCTAGAGGCCAGGAGACAAACAGGGAAGCAGGAAGCTGACAGGACCCCCTCCTCTAGGAACGACTCCTGACGTTCCTTCCAGAACACCCTGGCCCCAGGGTGCGAAAATCTCGGATCAACCCTGGGTCCAGGATGTCCCTGGCCGGAACCCAGGAGCGCTCCTCTGGCCCGTAGCCCTCCCAGTCCACCAGATACTGCAGAGAGTTCTGGACCCTCCGGGAGTCCAGTATCCGGCGGACTGTGTAGGCTGGCTGGCCGTCTATGATCCTGGGAGGTGGCGGGGGTCTGTGGGGGGGGCAAAGGAGAAGACAAGACAGGTTTAAGGAGTGAAACATGGAAAGTGGGGTTAACTCTAAGGGAGCGAGGCAGAACTAAACGATACGACACAGGGTTAACCTTTCTAGAAATGCGGAAAGGGCCGATGTATCTCTGGGAAAGCTTCTTGGATTCGACCCGGAGGGGCAAGTTCTTAGTGGCCAACCAAACTCTCTGACCAGCTCGGAAACTAGGGAGCGTCCGGCGGTGGCGATTAGCCTGACTTTGGTATCTCTGGGAGGTCCGAAGGAGGGTACACCTGGCCTTCTTCCAGGTCCGCCTACAGCGTTGGACAAAGCGCTGGGCCGAGGGAACACCAACTAGCGCCTCTTCCTCTGGAAACAAAGGAGGGTTGTAACCGAACTGGCATTCGAAGGGGGACAATCCGGTGGCTGAGGACTGGAGGGTGTTGTGGGCTTATTCAGCCCAAATGATATAGGTGGCCCAAGACGTGGGATTACTGGCCGCCATACACCGCAGGGTGGTCTCCAGATCCTGATTAATCCGTTCCGTTTGGCCATTAGACTCTGGATGGAATCCTGACGATAGGCTGGCTGTGGCCCCAATAAGCCTGCAGAAGGCCCCCCAAAACCGGGACGAGAATTGGGGACCTCGGTCAGAGACCACGTCCAGGGGAATGCCAAATATCCGGAAGACATGGTTCGTGAGGAGCTCCGCAGTCTCCTTAGCCGAGGGCAGCTTGGGCAGGGGAATAAACCGGGCAGCCTTAGAGAAACGGTCTACCACCACAAGGATGACGGTGTTGCCCTGGGATAGAGGAAGTCCCGTAACAAAGTCCAGAGAAAGGTGTGACCATGGCCTTCGAGGAACAGGTAAGGGATGGAGCAGTCCCTGGGGTCGCTGGCGTGTCGACTTTCCCTGGTTGCACACAGGGCAGGCCTCAACATAGACCTGCACGTCCTTCTTGATGGACGGCCACCAAAACCGCCCCGTCGGAGGAACTCCAGTGTGCGAGCACTGCCAGGATGGCATGTCAAGGGCGACTCATGACCCCACTGCAAGACGCGGGCCCGAACCGAGAGAGGAACGTACAGGCGACCGGCAGGACCACCGCCTGGATCGGGCTCATGGGCAAGAGCTTCTCGTACTCCCCCTCTTTCTAGTTCCCACTGAAGAGGTGCGACGATCCTAGACCTCGGAATAATCGATGCCAAGGGGCTTCTCTTGTACCTCGGGAGAATAGACTCGAGACAGAGCATCCGGCTTGACGTTCTTGGTGCCAGGTCGGTAAGTCAGGATGAACTGGAATCGATTAAAGAAAAGGGACCATCGTGCTTGCCGAGGGTTCATCCGCTTAGCCTGTTGGAGATATTCCAGGTTCTTGTGGTCTGTGAGAACCTGGAAAGGGTGCTGAGCCCCCTCAAGCCAATGGCGCCACTCTTCCAAGGCCAGTTTAACCGCGAAGCAACTCTAGATCCCCCACGTGGTAGTTGCGCTCGGCCTCAGACAGGCGGCGAGACATGAAGGCACAAGGGTGTAATCTCCCATCCGCACCCCTCTGTGACAGGACGGCTCCCACCCCCACCTCTGAGGCGTCCACCTCCACCACGAAAGGTCTCTCTGAGTCAGGGGTCACCAGAATCGGAGCAGAAGTGAAGCGGCGCTTGAGATCCTCGAAGGCCCCTGCTGCTTCCGGACCCCAGTGAATCTTGGTCCCTCCTCCCTTGGTAAGCGTCGTCAAGGGGGCTACCACCGAGCTGAAATTCTTGATGAACTTCCGATAGAAGTTAGAAAAGCCAATGAACCGTTGAACCTCCTTGACCGTGGCAGGTGTGGGCCAATCGTGGACCGCCTTGACCTTCTTGGGATCCATCTCTAGGTGCCCGGGAGTGACAATAAACCCGAGAAACTGAGTCTGAGAAACATGAAATTCACACTTCTCAGGCTTAACGTAGAGGTGATTGTCAAGGAGCCTCTGGAGAACCCGGCTAACATGCCCCTCATGCTCCTTCAGTGACCTCGAGAAGATGAGGATATCGTCCAGGTACACGAAGACGAACAGATTAAGCATATCCCGGAGAACATCATTAATCAGGGCTTGGAATACTGGGGGGCATTGGTGAGCCCGAACGGCATCACCCGATATTCATAGTGTCCCGTGGGCGTGTTGAACGCCCGTCTTCCATTCGTCTCCTGGCCGGATCCGCACGAGATGGTAAGCATTGCGGAGATCCAGCTTAGTAAAAATGGAAGCCCCTTGAAGCAGCTCAAAAGCAGTGGCCATGAGAGGAAGAGGGTAACGATTCCGAACCGTGATCTTGTTGAGTCCCCGGTAATCAATACAAGGCCTCAGACCCCCGTCTTTCTTTTCAACAAAAGAAGCCCGCCCCAGCCGGGAAGTAGAGGCATAAATGAGGCCGGCTGCCAAGGACTCCTTAATGTAGGTGTCCATAGCTGCGTGCTCGGGGAGGACAAGGAAAAGATCCGACCTCTAGGAGGGCAGCACCCAGGGAGTAGATCAATGGCACAGTCATAAGTGCGATGAGGCGGTAAGGCAGTAGCCCGGGCCTTGCTGAACACTGCTTTGAACCGATGGTAAACACTGGGGACTCGGGAGACGTCAACAGACTCTTGAAACTGGGTACTAGGGGCTGAGGAACTCTGAAGCATGCAGGTGAGTTGGCAAGTGGGACCCCAGCTAAGAATGGTGCCAGTAGGCCAGTCGATCTGGGGATTATGTCTGCATAGCCAAGGGTGACCCAGGATAATAGGATACTCGGGAGAGTCAATGAGATAGAAGGTCTCCTCCTGCTGGTGTTGAGAGATGGTAAGTCGCAGGGACTGAGTCGCCTCAGTAACTTTTCCTGGTTCCAGAGGTCTGCCATCTAAGGCTGTAACTGCCTGGGGTTGAGGAAGTAGTTGGGTAGGGATCTTAAGTTCCTTAGCCAAGGTTACATCCATAAAATCACCTGCGGCACCGGAATCGATCATAGCCTGGACCCGATGCTGGTGGCCCTCCCAGGACAGAGTGGCTGGAATAGCTAGGACCGCGTTAGTAGGAGGAGCTCTAATCTTCCCCATCACAACCCTCCTGTAGCTGGGCGGGGACAGGCGTTTCCCGAAAGCTCGGGGCAAGTGGAGCGGAAGTGGCCGGCAACCCCGCAGTAGAGGCACCGACGCTCCCTCATGCGACGTTCCCTTTCGTTGGAAGAAAGCCTGGAACGGCCTAACTGCATGCTCTCCGGGGAATCCTGGGGCAGTTCAGGAGCCGGGGCAGCTCTGAATGACGGAGTCCAAACAGGAGAAACAGAGCTGCTCAGAGGAACTTGGGACTGAGACACCTGACGGCGAGCCGTTCTCCGCTCTCTTAGACGATTGTCCAGGCGGATGGCCAAGGCTATGAGGGACTCGAGATCTTCAGCTGGTTCACGGGTGGCTAACTCATCTTGAAGGGGCTCAGATAACCCTCCCTGAAAGCAGACCCTCAGCGCTTCATCATTCCATCCGCTCCTTGCTGCTATGGTTCGAACTCAATGGCAAAATCTGCCGTGCTTCGGGAGCCCTGACGGAGAGACAGTAGGCGCTTGGAAGCCTCCCGCCCACTGACAGGATGATCGAACACCCGCTTGAACTCTTCTACAAATGCAGCGTGGGAGTCACAACAGGCCTCCTGGGACTGCCACACCGCAGAGGCCCAGGCGAGCGCCTTGTCTGAAAGAAGGGTAATGAGGTAGGCAATCTTGGAACGGTCTGTGGGAAAACTTGAGGGTTGGAGCTCGAAGGTGAGGGAGCATTGGGTGAGGAAACCCTGACAAGAGCTTGGATCCCCAGAAAAGGGCTTGGGAGGTGGTAGTCGGGGCTCCGCCAACCGAGAAGGCCTGTCGTCACTGGGAGGTGACCGGGGGAAGGGGGAGAACCAAGGAGGCGTTCAAAGAGCTGGTGAAGGGAACTCATCATTTCGGCCAGGAGTTGAGAATGTCTAGCCATCAGCTCCTCTTGTCGGCTGAGAACGGCTTCATGGCGCTGGAAAGAAGCCTCATGTCGAATGATCACCGCCAACAGGTCCTGGGAACTGAGTGTTTCTGGGTCCATGATTGGTCTTGGTTATTCTGTCACAAGCCGGGCTAGAACTCCGGTCTCAAATGTGTGTAGAGCTGGGGGTACTACCCCTTAGCCACAGAGGAGATGTTGTAGGACCCAAATGAAACACCCAAGGCAATACTCCAGGTAAGTAGATTTAATGTTCCAAAACAGGAGGCAAAACAAAACAACTCCCCGAGGGGAGAAAAACAAACTAAAGATAACTTCGAATAACTTACTAGGACTGATACGGTGGGACAAAGCAGGAGACACATAGACAGGACGCAATAACCAAGTGAGAAACAAGGGGAAAACACACAGCTAAAATACTCAAGGGGAAACAAGGCACAGGTGACATAGATAAGCTAATTAGGACACATGAGGAAAAACTAAGGCAAAGGGGGAACACAGCTGACCTCTAGAGGCCAGGAGACAAACAGGGAAGCAGGAAGCTGACAGCCATGTTGTGTAAATCAAATGATACAAACCCCCCAAAAATATATTTTTTTAATTCCAGGTTATAAGGCAACAAAATAGGAAAAATGCCAAGGGGGGTGAATGCTTTCGCAAGCCACTGTAATAGCACAATTGGTTAGAGGGCCGTAAAACGGCAGCCATCTCCTCCGGCGCCATCTTATGAATGGAGTGGTTGTTAATTACTGTAGGATTCGGAAGGGGAGAAAGCGCACAGTTCAAGTTCTGTAGTCTCAATTAGCCTAGTGTCAGAACGCTGAGTGTGGATGTGGTGAAGGGAATCAAGCGCAGGCACAAAAGTGTTCGTCAACAGTCTTTAGTGGTGAAAACAACTCCAGACAGGAGAAATAGCCAACCCAACCGGGAGGCAAGAGCGACTAAACGCACACAACAACAGTGCGTAAAACAAGAAAAGGCGCACGCAGTGCAGACTCTCAAAAACAACAGTATGAGAGAAAAACCCCATCAACATGAAAAAGCTGACACAAACAATCACACATAACACCTGACCCAAATTACGAAACTAAATAGGGAACACAATCAAACACTAACAAGGGACAGGTGTTACAAACAGACAAAACCAAACAAACATGAAACATCGAACGGTGGCAGCTAGTATTCCGGGGACGACGACCGCCGAAGCCTGCCCGAACAAGGAGGAGGAGCAGCCTCGGCCGAAACCGTGACACCTAGCTAACGTTAGCTAGCTAGCTTAACTAGCTTCTCTCGGTTTGATGCGGTCAAGACAGCAGTGGTGTAAAGTACTTAAGTAAAATTACTTTAAAGTACTACTTAAGTAGTTATTTGTGGTATCTGTACTTCACTTTACTATTTCGATTTTTGACAACTTTTACTTCACTACATTCCTAAAGAGAATAATGTACTTTTTACCCAAAATATTTTCCCAGACACCCTGTCATATTTTCCCTGACACTCGTTCCATTTTGAATGCTTGCTTTGTTCACTTCTTTTACAGAGTGTGTGACACAATTGTGTGTGTGTGTGTGTGTGTGTGTGTGTGTGTGTGTGTGTGTGTGTGTGTGTGTGTGTGTGTGTGTGTGCGCGCGCTTGCACTCGTGCGTATCAATAGCTTAAAAAAACATAGCTAAGTGACAGAACCAACAGTATAGAGAATTGACAACAGATTATTCTGTTAGTTTGTTGAGGTGCTTTGATGACAGTACAGTACACGTCTACATGTCTTAGAGTCTCATGTGTTCATCAATATTCCTGCTGATTTGTATTTTTTCTCGTTGCTGTTTCAATATTAAGCGCATACCTCCAGCTATTCACATAATGTTCTTTATCCACAATCAATTATAACAACATCTCTATTTCCATGACAACAAATTGGTAACCATACAGGAGACAACCAACAAGAAATGCAGCATTTAATATTTTGCTGAAAATATGCAGTACTGAGTGGACTGCATAGTGTGTGTGTGTGTGTGTGTGTGTGAGTCAACAGGGTGACAGTCTTACCGTTGTCCTCAACAGAGAAGAGGAAGAGGTCTGTAGTGGCGTTCTCCTCATTTCTTAACACATAGCAGATCTTCAGGTCATCAATGTCAGCTACAAAGAGAAGAGGAGGAGGAGGAAGAGGAGGAGGAGGAGGAGAAGAGAAGGAGGGGGAGGGAGGAGGAGGAGGAGGAGGAGGAGGAGGAGAAGAGAAGGTGGGGGGAGGGAGGAGGAGGAGGAGGAGGAGGAGGAGGAGGAGAAGAGAAGGAGGGGGAGGGAGGAGGAGAAAGAGGAGGAGGAGAAGGAGGAGGAGGAGGGAGAAGAGAAGGAGGGGGAGGGAGGAGGAGAAGGAGGAGGAAGAGGAGGAGGAGGGAGAAGAGAAGGGGGGGAGGGAGGAGGAGAAAGAGGATGAAGATGAGGAAGAGGAGGATGAAGAGGAAGAAGAAGAGGAGGAAGAGGAGGAAGAGGAGAAGGGAGAAGAAGAAGAGGAAGTGGGTAGGAGAACATGTTAATGACAAGCTGTTTTCTGAACAGAAAAGAAACTAGCACACTCTTTTTACAAACGTTTTCAATGTAGAGTCTTCTCCTTGTCTACACTATAGATGTGTGAGGTATTGGCTTTTGTATCAAATAAAAAGCTGTTTTATGGGATTATGTATTTCTATCGGTATGGACAGTATGTGCATACTTTGTGTGTACTCCTGTAGATCCTTGAACATTTATGTCAACCTTTAGAAAATGCACACCTTCACCCCTTCCTTCAATCTTTAGAAAAAGCACATCTTCACATATTCTAGGATTTTAACATTATATGAGAAGGTATGAACTGCTTTTGTTTTGGAAAGTGATATATTTATTGAATTTGTTGACTACAGATTTGCAAAACCAAATAATTTCTGCACAAACTGTCAGAAACAATCTCAGGGAAGCTCATCTGCATGCTCGTCGTCCTCACCAGGGTCTTGACCTGACTGCAGTTCGGCGTCATAACTAACTTCAGTGGGCAAATGCTCCCCTTCGATGGCAACTGGCACGCTGGAGAAGTGTGCTCTTCACGGATGAATCCCGATTTCAACTGTACCGGTCAGATGGCAGACAGCGTACAAGGCGTCGTGTGGGCAAGCGGTTTGCTGATGTCAATGTTGTGAACAGAGTGCGCCATGGTGACGGTGGGTTTTGATATGGGCAGGCATAAGCTACGGACAATGGACACAATTGTCTTTTATGGATGGCAATTTGAATGCACAGAGATACCGTGACGAGATCCTGAGGCCCATTGTCATGCCATTCATCCGCTGCCATCACCTCATGTTTCAGCATGATAACGCACAGCCCCATGTTGCAATGATCTGTACTCAATTCCTGGAAGCTGAAAATGTCCAAGTTCTTCTATGGCCTGCATACTCACCAGACATGTCACCCATTGAGCATGTTTGAGATGCTCTGGATCGAAGTGTTCCAGTTCCCGCCAATATCCAGCAACTTCACAGAGCCATTGAAGAGGAATGGGACAACATTCAACAGGCCACAATCAACAGCCTGATCAACTCAATGCTGCATGAGGCAAATGGTGGTCACACCAGATACTGACAGTTTTTTTTTAAATCCACGCCCCTAGCTTTTTTTTTTAAGGTGTCTGTGACCAACTGATGCATATCTCTTTTCCCAGTCATGTGAAATCCATTAGATTAGGGCCTAATGAATTCATTTCAATTGACTGATTTCCTTATATGAACTGTAACTCAGTAAAATCTTTTGAAATTGTTGCATGTTGTGTTTATATTTTAGTTCAGTGTATGTGTTGCTTTGACAACAGCTGATGTGAAAATAATGGAAAAAAAACGCAGCTCTTTTAAAATACCACCGGTTAATTGTGCTTTATGTTCCAGACGTTTGACCTTGATATTTTAAACAGTTGATACTTATATTATTTTCAAACAGCTTCATAAGGACGAGAGAGATGCTAAAACATGGCAGAGGCGTCGTTAATGGCCCACGCTACTCTTCAAGGGGCGATGGGTTTCAATAAATGTGCATACCGTAAAACTTCAATTTTTAAAGCAGTCTCAAATAGCCACCTGTCCCTTTTAAATCGCCGGGAATCGGCACAAATAAATGCCTTTTTCAAATAAACGCCGGGTCTAAATAAAATTGTTTACGAGGTCAACATGGACACAGCTCTGATATTCCCATGTGCATTAAAAATATTTTGTATTTATTCTTTCATCGTTGCTAACCAAAAACAAAACACTACATCAAAACACTACATCAAAACACTACATCAAAACACTACATCAAATGAAAGCTACCAGTACGGCTCTCCATGGCGTTGAAGCGTGAAATTGGGGGTTGTATGATGGACTGCCTAGTCTTTGCAAGTCTGATCTGCGATGGTTTTGTTATTTTAATGCTCATACTGGTCATACTGGTCAGTGAGGTAGTCTTTTCAAAATGTTAGTGAGCAAAAGCGGTTTGCATTAAGGAAATAGACGCCTGGGTGAAATAGAAGCCTGTCTTTAATAAGTGCCTGTTGTGTTCAGTGATTGAAGCAAATGAACGCCAGGGCTATTAATTGAAGTTTTACAGTACTTTCCAAAGCATTGGTTGGTTACTTCCTTATTAGTGCATTTGGAAGAGCATCCTGTCTGGTCCTCCGAACACAGCATCTGTTTTTGTTCTCCAAACGGTTTACTATTTTGCATATTTACTGTACAAAGCTGACAGCTTGAGTAAAAAAAAAAAAAAAAAGTGCTTAACACAATTATTCATAACTATTCTATTTTTACACACTGACTTTATTACAAAGAATAAATTATATGATACAGTTTAAACAACAGTTTTGAACATCATGAGCTGTCAACTCAGACGTTTATGATATTGCAAAAAAGCTTTCATGAAAGATTTCACACTGCGTACGAATATATCCTCAAATGCTATTTGAAGCGAATAAGCATTACAGTTTTTTTTTTAACCTAATATTCATTATCTCTAGCACCAAACCAGTGTCTATATATGTGAAAGAAGTGCATTGGTCTGTGGTTAAACATATAAAAACAAAAGGTCCTACTGTTTGAACCAGATTGTGTAGAAGCACCTGCTTTCAATATACTTTGTATCCCTCATTTAATCAAGTGTTTTCTTTATTTAGGAAGTTACCTATATATATACAGTATATACACTGAGTGTACAAAACATTAAGAACACCTGCTCTTTCCATGACATAGACTGACCAGGTGAATCCAGGTGAAAGCTATGATCCCTTATTGATGTCACTTGTTAAATCCACTTCAAGCAGTGTAGATGAAGGGTGGAGGAGACAGGTTAAAGAGGGATTTTTTTATCCTTCAGACAATTGAGACATGGATTGTGTATGTGTGCCATTCAGAGAGTGAATGGGCAAGACAAAATATTTAAGTGCCTTTGAACGGGGTATGGGAGTAGGTGCCAGGCGCACCGGTTTGAGTGTGTGAAGAACTGCAACGCTGCTGGGTTTTTCACGCTCAACTGTTTCCTGTGTGTATTAAGAATGGTCCACCACCCAAAGGACATCCAGCCATGTCCATGCCCCGACGAATTGAGACTGAATTGACGGTGCAACTCAATATTAGGAAGGTGTTCTTAATGTTTTGTACACTCAGTGTATATCGCATAGCGTTTGAAAATGTCACCGGGTGGAACTTTTTTACTTTATATTGTTTTTAACACAACGTAGAAATGCGCCGTTTTCTCATATGTAGACACTGGTGCTGGAGATGTGGTTGAAAGTGGTGGAATTGCCCTTTAAGACTGGTTCACCCACTGATTATCTCTCTCTCTGTTATATCAGTGTTTAAAGACGGAAGCTGTCTCTCTCTCTCTCTCTCTCTCTCTCTCTCTCTCTCTCTATCTATCTCTCTCTCTGTTATATCAGTGTTTAAAGACGGAAGCTCTCTCTCTCTCTCTCTCTCTCTCTCTCTCTCTCTCTCTCTCTCTCTCTCTCTCTCTCTCTCTCTCTCTCTCTCTCTCTCTCTCTCTCTCTCTCTCTCTCTCTCTCTCTCTCTCTCTCTCTCTCTCTCTCTCTCTCTCTCTCTCTCTCTCTCTCTCTCTCTCTCTCTCTCTCTCTCTCTCTCTCTCTCTCTCTCTCTCTCTCTCTCTCTCTCTCTCTCTCTCCCATATCATTGTTCAAAGATGGAAGCTGTCCCACTTTCAATCAGCTCTGCAGTAACAGCTGGTCTCTGCCTCTTCAATCCTGTGTGTGTGTGCGTGTGTGTGTGTGTTTCTCTCTCCCGTATCACACTGAGTTGCTGATTCCATTTCTTATCACCCCCCAGCGTGGGTTTATCAACTCTGAGGGCCAGTTATCCAGAGACAGAATAATGAAGCCTGCTTTTGGGTTCAATAGAGAATAAAAAACTGAAAGTGATTTTTTAACAGAGATAAAGACATGCTCCGGTACTTTGGTTCATACATGCAGAATCTATGAGCAGAATTACTATTTTACTTAAATTAGCCACGAAATCCCTAGTTTGAAAGCAACTGTTTTCTGGAAGCTGTTTGGTGCATTTTTCAATACATTTTCCCCCGGTGGGCCAGCCCCCTAGCAATTTGAGTTCCAGCCAATGAGCTTCAGCCCCTCGCCATTTGAGCGCGCACACACAGCAGAGATAGATCATTCCGCTGCACCTGCTTTAACATCTGTAAACCAGTTAGAAAAAAATAAACTTTGATTTGATTTGAGAGAGCGCAATGATGTGCAGCACATATCTGCACAGATATGGGACCAGTTTTGGCTCTTGAACTACTGCCAAAAGAAAGTTTGCAAAATCTTATGGCGTACTATCTATTTAACCTATGTCTGGGAAACCTGGCATGACGGTTCCAGGACCCAGATTAAATAAACCACTGGACAAAAAAGGTTCAACAGAGAATAAAAAGGTTCAACTAAAAATGTTTAACAAGAATCCACTGAAAGTGAATTTTAGTACTAGAACTAGACTTAATCTGCTAGCAGGAAACTGAGAGTAATAGTACTGCATTGAAAAAAATACTATAGTATACTATGGTATAAATACTTTAGTATTCACTGCAGTATTTACAGTTAACTATAGAATACATATAGCAGAATAAAATAACTGTAGTATATATACTGAACAAAAATATCAACGCAACATGCAACAATTTCAAAGATTTGACTGAGCTACAGTTCATATAAGGAAATCAGTCAATATAAATACATTCTTTAGGCCCTACTATAGTTTTCGTATGACTGGGCAGAGGCGCAGCCATGGGAGGGCCTGGGAGGGCATAGGCCCACCCACTTGGGAGCCAGGCCCACCCACTGGGGAGCCAGCCCAGCCAATCAGAATGAGTTTTTCCCCACAAAAGGGCTTTATTTTAGACAGAAATACTCCTCAGCACCCACCCTCAGTCGACTGTACTATCCTGTAGTGTTTTTACAGAATGTACTATCCTGTAGTGTTTTTATAGAATGTACTATCCTGGCATTCATTCTGAATGCAGGTTGTGGCCGATTAAAAGTTAAAATATTTGTCTGGACTCCAATAGGAATGTTCTAGGAATAACCCTTCAAAGGTAAGTAACACATAGACGTAGAGTAACACATACACTACCGGTCAAACGTTTTACAACTCCTACTCATTCAAGGGGTTTTCTTTATTTTTACTGTTTTCTACATTGTAGAATAATAGTGAAGACATCAAAACTATGAAATAACACATATGGAATGATGTAGTAACCAAAAAAGTGTTAAACAAATCAAATGTATTTTATATTTGAGATTCTACAAATAGCCACCCTTTGCCTTGATGACAGCTTTGCACATTCTTGGCAAAGCTGTCATAGTAGTAGAGTAACACATAGTAGAAAGCTACAGGGCACAGAGACTTGGCAGAACTAGAAGTATTGAGACGAGGCCCTAACACAAGGCACAGAGACTTGGCAGAACTAGAAGTATTGAGACGAGGCCCTAACACAAGGCACAGAGACTTGGCAGAACTAGAAGTATTGAGACGAGGCCCTAACACAAGGCACAGAGACTTGGCAGAACTAGAAGTATTGAGACGAGGCCCTAACACAAGGCACAGAGACTTGGCAGAACTAGAAGTATTGAGACGAGGCCCTAACACAAGGCACAGAGACTTGGCAGAACTAGAAGTATTGAGACGAGGCCCTAACACAAGGCACAGAGACCTGGCAGAACTAGAAGTATTGAGACGAGGCCCTAACACAGGGTTCTTCAATTCCGGTCCCGGAGGGCCGAAAACACTTCTGTTTTTTATTTCTACCTGGTAGTTAATTGCACTCACCTGGTGTCCCAGGTCTGAATTAGCCCCTGATTAGAAGGAGAGGATGAAAAACAGAGGTGTTTCGGCCCTCCAGGACCGGAATTGAAGAACCCTGCCCTAACACAAGGCACAGAGACCTGGCAGAACTAGAAGTATTGAGACGTGGCCCTAACACAAGGCACAGAGACCTGGCAGAACTAGAAGTATTGAGACGAGGCCCTAACACAAGGGACAGAGACCTGGCAGAACTAGAAGTATTGAGACGAGGCCCTAACACAAGGCATGGAGACCTGGCAGAACTAGAAGTATTGAGACGAGGCCTTAACACAAGGCACAGAGACCTAGCAGAACTAGAAGTATTTAGACGAGGCCCTAACACAAGGCACGGAGACCTGGCAGAACTAGAAGTATTGAGACGAGGCCCTAACACAAGGCACAGAGACCTGGCAGAACTAGAAGTATTGAGACGAGGCCCTAACATAAGGCACAGAGACCTGGCAGAACTAGAAGTATTGAGACGAGGCCCTAACACAAGGCACAGAGACTTGGCAGAACTAGAAGTATTGAGACGAGGCCCTAACACAAGGCACAGAGACTTGGCAGAACTAGAAGTATTGAGACGAGGCCCTAACACAAGGCACAGAGACTTGGCAGAACTAGAAGTATTGAGACGAGGCCCTATCACAAGGCACAGAGACCTGATAAAAAAGGAGACAATATATAAAAGGAGACAAGGAGAGGAAGCTACTCTGACGTTTTGAGACACAACCTCAATGTAAGGCATGCAGCTATGGCAGATCTAAAAGGAGACGAGGAGAGGGAGTTAGTTTAAACTATTGAGACCCTGCTGCAATGCAAGATATAGCAGATCTAAAAGGATACTAACGTAAGGCAGAAGGCAGAAAGACCTGGCAGAACTAGAAGTCAACATTTTGAACCATAGGGCACTAAGGTCATCAAATATTTAGCGAGGTGCATCGCGGGACCAACCCAGGGAAGTAGGAGAGATAAATAAAGAAAGAGTGTCTCTTCCGCCTCGCTGCTTCCTCAGATGAGAATGTTTGCTGAGTCTCTCTCTCATCTATTGCTCTTCTTCTTCCATCTATCCCTTCATCTCTCTGTCTCTCTCTCTCTCTCTCACCGTCTCTCTCTCTCTCTCTCTCTCTCTCTCTCTGTCTCTCTCTCTCTCTCTGTCTCTCTCTCTGTCTCTCTTTCTCTCTCTCTCTCTGTCTCTCTCTGTCCTCTCTCTCTCTCTCTGTCTCTCTCTGTCTCTCTCTGTCTCTCCCTCTCTCCCTCTGTCTCTCCTCTCTCTCTCTCTCTCTCTCTCTCTCTCTCTCTCTCTCTCTCTCTGTCTCTCTCTGTCTCTCTCTCTCTCTGTCTCTCTCTCTCTGTCTCTCTCTCTCTCTCTCTCTCTCTCTCTCTCTCTCTCTCTCTCTCTCTCTCTATCTCTCTCTCTCTGTCTCTCTCTGTCTCTCTCCCTCTCTCCCTCTGTCTCTCCCTCTCTCCCTCTGTCTCTCTCTCTCTCTCTCTCTCTCTCTCTCCCTCTCTCTCTCTCCCTCTCTGTCTCTCCCTCTCTCTCCCTCTCTCTCTCTGTCTGTCTCTCTCTCTCTCTCTCTCTCTCTCTCTCTCTCTCTCTCTCTCTCTCTACTCTCTCTCTCTCTCTCTCTCTCTCTCTCTCTCTCTGTCTCTCTCTGTCTCTCCCTCTCCCTCTCTCCCTCTCCCTCTCTCTCTCTGTCTCTCCCTCTCTCTCTCTCTCTCTCTCTCTCCCCCCTTCTCCCCTCTCTCCCTTTCCCAGACACAGTGACACTCTGGTGGCTGTCAGAAGAGTTTTCTGTCTTCCAGAAAGGAAAGCCTCTGCTTCTGTCTGTCTGCCTAA
The DNA here is from genome assembly GCF_020615455.1 of Coregonus clupeaformis. NCBI lineage: Eukaryota > Metazoa > Chordata > Actinopteri > Salmoniformes > Salmonidae > Coregonus > Coregonus clupeaformis. The sequence continues at coordinate 73,730 of NW_025533703.1, forward strand.
CTATGTTCCTAGTCTTGGCGTCCCTCCACAGCGATTTTGATTAGATGGTATGCAGCTACGGACAAAATTGACTTTTCGTAGCATGTTAGTAGAAACTTTGCAGCACGTTAGGATAATGAACGTAGCAGGTTCGGAAAAATTGGTTAGGGTTAGCAAAAAATGCAATAATTCTTCCTGACACGACTCGAACATGGAACTTTTTTTTTATCATAGCCGTATACCATTTAGCACAACCCTCCACAGCTCTGTCTGTCTCCTCACGTCCCTAGTACGACTGGGTTTCAATCCTAGACTTGTCTCTACAATGTGTTCACTCAACGCACTCAGCATGTCACATTAGACACAGATCACTACACTTCTAAAGGGTTTTACAGAGAATTAGCTTACATTATTCGATTGATTGCCGTCTCGCATACACACACAATCATGCACGCACACACACGCACGCACACACACAGAGACACACACACACACACACACCTACACCTCCACCTACTCTGACCTCCTACCCATGATCCTTTACTTTACTCGTCTCATTTAACAAGCCACTGTACTGAACTGCCATTTGTGATGCAGCCCAGAATGAAACATCTCCCCACACTGGTGTGCCTTGAGGAACTCTCAGGTGTGCCGCAAAACCTTTTCTAGTCTTGATAATTTTTATAAACCTGAGCTGTGGAATGTACATGGGAGCACTAGTGCCGCCCACATGAAAAATACTATAGTATAGTATTAAATACTACAGTATAGTATGGTTAAATACTACAGTATAGTATTTTTTTTATTTTTTTATTTCACCTTTATTTAACCAGGTAAGCCAGTTGAGAACAGGTTCTCATTTACAACTGCGACCTGGCCAAGATAAAGCAAAGCAGTGCGATAAAAACAACAACACAGAGTTACATATGGGGTAAAAAACATAAAGTCAAAAATACAACAGAAAATATATATACAGTGTACAGTATGGTTAAATACTACAGTATAGTATGGTTAAATACTATAGTATACTATGGTTAAATACTATAGTATTCACTGTGGTGTTTTTGCTCAAGTCCGCAGTTTTAAAATTTTGCTTTTTAAAAAAAGTGTTACTGTAATATTTACTGTAGTGTCGTTGTGGACTGTAGTGTTTTTGCAGACATTACTGTAATATTTACTGTAGTGTTTTTGCAGACATTACTGTAATATTTACTGTAGTGTCGTTGTGGACTGTAGTGTTTTTGCAGACATTACTGTAATATTTACTGTAGTGTTTTTGCGGACATTACTGTAATATTTACTGTAGTGTTTTTGCGGACATTCCTGCAGTATTTACTATGGTGTTTTTGTGGTCTGTAGTATACTGTAGTATTTACTATAGTATTCTACAGTATACTACAAAATTATATAGTAAGTACTACACACAATCAAGGTATACTACAGTGTGTAGTATAGCATTCTACAGTATACCACAGTTTACAATATAATTATATAGCAAGTACTGTAGTACTAATCTATAGTAAACTGTAGTCTTTTTTTAAAAATGTGGGTACTCAGATAATACATTAAATGGTTAGATCTGTATTGTTGTTTCAAGTGTTGTCAGGTTGTTGTTACATTGGTATAATTTGAGGGGCGTGCATCAAGATCAAAGTCATTTATACAACTTAACTTATCATGTGATAAACGTTAGCACAGGCAAGTCTGATTAAGGCTTACTGTACCACAGCCTCTGCCATAGAAACAAACGGAGCATGTCTTTGTATGGGGTTGCACCTTTACAAAGCAGGAAACCACTCGTCTCTAGCACAAACTGTTCAAAACTAAAGACCTATTTTGCCAGAGCAATAAAAAAAATTACAATAAATGTAGTGCATTTTCGCGGGATGCTCTTAAAGGGGTACACACAAATTAATCATAATTTTTTTATTTTTTATTTCACCTTTATTTAACCAGGTAAGCCAGTTGAGAACAAGTTCTCATTTACAACTGCGACCTGGCCAAGATAAAGCAAAGCAGTGCGATAAAAACTACAACACAGAGTTACATATGGGGTAAAACAAAACAAAGTCAAAAATACAACAGAAATAAATATATATACAGTGTGTGCAAATGTAGCAAGTTATGGAGGTAAGGCAATAAATAGGCCACATAATGCGTAAAGGGATAGTTCACCCAAATTACAAAAATGACATATTGGTTTCCTTACCCTGTAAGCAGTCTATCGACAAGATATGACAGCATTCCACACTTTCGTTTAGTTTCCCTGGCACGGTTTCCACATGCTAACGTGTTTAGCATTTTTGGCACAAATCCCATTCAATTCATGGGTCCGATATTAGCATTTGTCGCGCATCATGTTCAAAACACCTGTAAGTGACTTCACAATCACTTTTAGATACTTTCGGATGATTTGGACATTTGGACCCTATTTAATCAGTAAAAAAAAATATCAAAGAAAATAGATGATTTGCAGTACGGATCAGATGAGATGGAGGTCATTACCACTAAATTTAATTAATGGGGACATTTTAGGTGTGCTGCAAAAATAATTAAACCCATCAAGGTCTGCCACGGTTAAACCATGGTGCTACTACCATGCAGACCTGAGGTCATGTAATATTTGAAATATTTTTAATACCTTGAGAATTTGCTTTCGTCTGCCTGGATTGCCAGACCAGGGTTAAGACAAGCTCAATCAAGCCCAGCTTAAGTCTATGATTTTGAATAGTATTTGAACCCAGGTCTGCTATGCTAACGTGCAACCGCAGCCTCTATTTTCCCCTGTTAATCAAACTCTGATGAGCAAGGCTGTAACTAACATTTAAATTACAGCTACAGATTAAACATTTAAATTCCACAGCCAGCACTTGCCAGTTAGATTAATAACTATCCCGATCTAAATCAAATCTTTGTAATGCATTGTGTGAGTAAGTCATTATTTAGTCATTATGAACAGAGGGAATGTTTGAATACATGTGTGAATGGTAGCTTAGTGGTTAAGAGCGTAGTGCCAGAAACCGAAAGGTCGCTGGATCAGAGCCGACTAGGTGAAAAATCTGTCGATGTGCCCTTGAGCAAGGCACTTAACCCTATTTGCTCTGGATAAGAGTGTCTGCTAAAATGTAAATGAATGCTGAGCTGTGTTTGTACCATTGTGGTTTCAGATTCCGACTTTCCAAGACAAAGACTTACCAATAGTAGCGGTTTTAAATATAGATTTGAATATGCCATATAGATTTGAACAAAACCTCAAAGTAAATAAACAACTGTTTTATGAAATAAATTAAATAAATCAATGAATGCATCTACCAATCAATCAATCAATCAATTCATCTATCAATAAATCAATTAATCTATCACTCATTCAATCAATCAACATAACTAAGTGATAAGAAATCATATACCCAAATCAATCAATCGATCAAGCAGTCAATAACTAATAATACAGATTGGCTGGTGTCTTACCTTGACTGAAGGTCTCGATGGAGTCGTTCCCTTTTCCCAGGTTGATGAGGTAACCATGCTTGGGTTCCGTGGTGATGTGGAACACTAAGGAAGCCGGAACGCTGTCCCTGTCTAACGCCCGTAGAACCTTGGAGGTCATGGGGAACCCCAGGTGCCCCGTTGACAGGATACTCAGTGTCGGGGCGACCTTATTCACCACCAGCTGGGGGACACCGTTATCTATGGCCACCACCGTGATCTTCATCGTCTGGGGGCGCCGCGTCTCGAACACAGTGTCGGGGAACACGTAGAAGTCGGTGTGAGTCCCGTCGGTCACAGTAAATGAGAAGGAGTCTTCGGAGGACTCTGTGCCGTCATGTTTGTAGCTGATGAGGTTCTCGTTGAGGTCTTGCTTGGTGAAGATGGTGACCGGTAAGGTGTGGTTATAGAGGAGTTTGCCGTGCATCGGTGGTTGGGTGACGGTGAACTTCAACAACCGGTCAGCTGTGTCCTGGTCCTCGGCGGTCAGCTCGAATGGCGTGAGGAGTTTACTCTGCCCCTCGGTGACCACGAGTCCGTGTACCGTTAAAACTGGTTTCTTGTTATCCACGTCCATGATAGAGACTCGGAACGTACGGAACACCGGGTTGTAACCGTCGGTTACCTCAAACTCGAAACTGTCCATCTTGACTTCGTCGTCCGAGGTATGGATGTAGTAGACTTTACTGCCAGCCAGCTGGAGTTGGGTGAACGACACGATGGGGATCCCTGGTGTATCAGTACACTCCAGGTGTCCTCTAACTGGAGCTCTGGTGATGGTGAACACCAGATGTTCATCTGGACTGTTGAGATCGCTAGTACTGAGAAGATCTGTGGTCAATGTCACTCTACCGCCTTCCTTCAGAGAGACTCCTTTGCTGACCACGTCTGGGAAGACCATGTCGATGCTCCCGATGGTGATGTAGAAGTAACGATCGATCAGAGGGTTCATGCCGTCGGTGATGTCGAACTTGACCAGGTCACGGATGCCTTCCTGACCATTGTGTGTGTAAACGATCGACCCTTCGTCCACATCACTCTGTGTGAAGTTCATGCCTAACATGATGTTCTCTAGAGAACCAGATGGGGTTTTCCTCTGAAGAAGACCCTGACCAGGACCGAAGCAGATCACATAGGTCAACGCTCCATCATCCGAGTCTAGATCTGTGGCTTTGAGGACCTTGTTGTTGATCTCTTTCGTCTCACCTACCTCCACCTCCAGACCGTGATTGACCAGCATTCTCGGGGTCTCGTCATCAAGGGCGATGATCATAACCATGGCGGTTTTCTCTACCGAATATTTCCTGTCTGTTAGAATGACGTCAAAGCTGTCCTCGGTGGTCTCAGAGTCGTCATGTTCGTAGATTATACTGGAAGCTTCCCCGATCTGCGCTAAGGTGAAGTTTATGACTGGGACTGAGCCTGTGGCTAGCTGGTTGAGGATGAAGCCGTGTTTGGGCGGTTTGGAGATGATGAAAGTCAGCTCCTCTGCTGGGAAATCAGTGTCTGCTCCGTTCAGGAGATGAGTGTCTATGACTATATTCATCCCCTCCATCACAACTATCTCCCTCAAGTAAATCTCTGGCTTTTCATCATTAGCAGGAATAATCACTATAGGGAAGAAATGCCTTTCTGAGAAGTTGATACCGTCGGAACATCTAAATGTGAACCTGTCCTCCACGGGCTCTACCCCCTTGTGGATACTCTGAACATAATACACATGTCCTTCTCTGACGTCTCTGATGTAGAAGGCGCTGACTGCAATCCCTGACCGTGAACTCTCTGATCCAGGAGCTGGGGAGATGTTCTCCACATAACCAGACGTTGACTGGACGATGATGGTGCAGAGAATATCATCACTGGGAGTGTCTCTGTCTTCAGCATTTAAATACTGTGCTCCGATGGCATACTTCTCTCCTTCGATGACGCTGAACTGGTCACCCACGGTTACCTCGGGGGCCTGGTTGTCGACGGGAATGATTGTGACGCGGACGTGGACACCGTTGACCTTGTTCCCGCCCATTGACCAGTCATCTGACATGTCAGTTAGGGTGAGGTTGAAGCCGTCCTTGATGGACATCAGGCCAATCTCTCCGCCCGTGTGGGCGTACATCACTAAACCGTTGATGATGTCGGCTTGGGTGAACTTCACGGCGGGCGCCCCGGCAACCAGGATGTCTCCAAACATGGGCGCATCCTCGATGATGAAGGTCAGCTGGAGGTCGTCGGTGTCCTCGTCCCGCCCCTGGAGGACGCTTGTGGTGATCTCCGTAGCTCCATTCTCCAGGACGTCCATGTGTGACCCGATCGCCCCGGCCGGTAAACTGACAGTCGGTGTCTCGTCGTCTATGGGCTTCACAACGACTCTGACCTTCACCGTGACGACGTGGAGTCCATCGCTGATGTCGAGTTGGAACACGTCGCTCACCGTCTCGTCGCCGTTTTGGACATATGTGATCTTCCTGTCCGAGATGTCCTCTAGGGAGAAAGCACCCCCTTTGGGTAGGTCTGAGAAGGCATGCTGGAGTTGGCCGTGCTGCGGAGGCTGGCTGAGGGTGAACAATATCTGTTTACTGTCTGTGTCAGGGTCTGATGTGTCCAACTCAGCACTGGATATAACATGCATGCCTTGCTCAAAGACAGAAAAGCCAGTATTAGTGATCTGTGGTGGTTTGTTGTTAACTGGCTGGAGGAAAATCCTGAAAGCCCCCTCTATGCTATTCCCGGCCGTGTCTTCGACGGAGTACCGGAACTGGAGGATGTGAGCTGTGATGCCCAGCTCCTGGTCGGGAGGACTGTAGGAGATCTTGTGGTGGTTAACCTGAGCCTGCGTGAACTCGTTGACCTCAGTGTCGGGGCTCTCGGTCAGAACAATGGACCCGAACACCACCGGGCTGTTCTCGTCTGTGTCCGTCGGCGGCTGGATCACTGTGTATTTCAGGTCGCGATCCTCAGAGTCTAGATCGGTGTAGCGGAGCACGTTCTTACCGAAATGAGTCAGCTGGTACTCCTGAACAGTCACTTGGAGCGTGGTACCGGGAAACAGCTCAGGGGGAACATCGTCGATGGGTAGAACCCTGATGATGAACGTGCTCTCGCCCAATTCGTTAGGCGGATCGTTGTCGTCATGGACTTTGAACACAAATTGGTCTATGACCGTGTCAGTGTTTTGTGGTCCGGTGTGTTTATAGAACACCTTCCCATCTGTGATGTCCTTCTGCAGCCACTCTGTCACCTCCTTCTCATACACCTCATCCTCAGCATTGAACTTCCACGACTCTGGGTCCTCTGGGGCGTCGGACTGCCTCAGCAGCACCACCCCGATGGTCGAGAATGGCGGCTCGATCATGAACTTGATCGTGGAATCCTCCGAGTCGATGTCAGTGGCGCTGAGCATCAGAGGAGAGATGGCCATAATCTGGTTCTTGAAGAGCACCAGGCCAGTGTTGACATTGATGATGGGAGGCTCGTCGTCCGTGGGAACAATTGTCAAGGGAAACAGAAACTCCACCTGAGAGAGAGAGAGAGAGAGAGAGAGAGAGAGAGAGAGAGAGAGAGAGAGAGAGAGAGAGAGAGAGAGAGAGAGAGAGAGAGAGAGAGAGAGAGCAAGAGAAAGGTTTATTTCAATAAAGTCTATAGAAATACACAGTACACTGGATCCCCCTCTTATTACTAACAACAGTGACACCACAACATACTTTAAAAAACGTAGGTCCTGGACTGATAAAGTATGAATGAAAAGAACACAAAAAATTTTGAAATTAAGATGGTAAAGCCTTGTCCAAGCCAGAATGGCCCAAAGGGCAGGAGCCTACCTCCTGTTTCTGTAGCGTGAGGCAGCTTAGTGTACATGTACACCCCCTTGACAGGACGCTAGTCTATCACAGTGCCAAGTAGAGAAGCATTGGGACGAGAGCCTACCAAACGGGCTAAATCCCTTTAATGCTCACTTCGAGGCAAGCAACACTGAAGCATGCATGAGAGCACCAGCTGTTCCGGATGACTGTGTGATCACGCTCTCCGTAGCCGATGTGAGCAAGACCTTTAAACAGGTCAAAATTCACAAGGCCACGGGGCCAGACGGATTACCAGTTCATGTACTCAGAGCATGCGCGGACCAACTGGCAAGTGTCTTCACTGACATTTTCAACCTCTCCCTAACCGAGTCTGTAATACCTACATGTTTCAAGCAGACCACCATAGTCCCTGTACCCAAGAAAGCGAAGGTAACCTGCCTAAATGACTACCACCCCATAGCACTCACGTCAGTAGCCATGAAGTGCTTTGAAAGGCTTGTCATTGATCACATCAACACCATCATCCCGGAAACCCTAGACCCACTCCAATTTGCATACTGCCCCAACAGATCCCAACAGATGACGCAATCTCAATCGCACTCCACACTGCCCTTTCCCACCTGGACAAAAGGAACACCTACAGTGGGGAAAAAAAGTATTTGGTCAGCCACCAATTGTGCATGTTCTCCCACTTAAAAAGATGAAAGAGGCCTGTAATTTTCATCATAGGTACACGTCAACTATGACAGACAAAATAAGAAAAAAAAATCCAGAAAATCACATTGTAGGATTTTTAATGAATTAATTTGCAAATTATGGTGGAAAATAAGTATTTGGTCACCTACAAACAAGCAAGATTTCTGGCTCTCACAGACCTGTAACTTCTTCTTTAAGAGGCTCATCTGTCCTCCACTCGTTACCTGTATTAATGGCACCTGTTTGAACTTGTTATCAGTATAAAAGACACCTGTCCACAACCTCAAACAGTCACACTCCAAACTCCACTATGGCCAAGACCAAAGAGCTGTCAAAGGACACCAGAAACAAAATTGTAGACCTGCACCAGGCTGGGAAGACTGAATCTGCGATAGGTAAGCAGCTTGGTTTGAAGAAATCAACTGTGGGAGCAAATATTAGGAAATGGAAGACATACAAGACCACTAAAAATCTCCCTCGATCTGGGGCTCCACGCAAGATCTCACCCCGTGGGGTCAAAATGATCACAAGAACGGTGAGCAAAAATCCCAGAACCACACGGGGGACCTAGTGAATGACCTGCAGAGAGATGGGACCAAAGTAACAAAGCCTACCATCAGTAACACACTACGCCGCCAGGGACTCAAATCCTGCAGTGCCAGACGTGTCCCCCTGCTTAACCAGTACATGTCCAGGCCCGTCTGAAGTTTGCTAGAGTGCATTTGGATGATCCAGAAGAGGATTGGGAGAATGTCATATGGTCAGATGAAACCAAAATATAATTTTTTTGGTAAAAACTCAACTCGTCGTGTTTGGAGGACAAAGAATGCTGAGTTGCATCCAAAGAACACCATACCTACTGTGAAGCATGGGGGTGGAAACATCATGCTTTGGGGCTGTTTTTCTGCAAAGGGACCAGGACGACTGATCCGTGTAAAGGAAAGAATGAATGGGGCCATGTATCGTGAGATTTTGAGTGAAAACCTCCTTCCATCAGCAAGGGCATTGAAGATGAAACGTGGCTGGGTCTTTCAGCATGACAATGATCCCAAACACACCGCCCGGGCAACGAAGGAGTGGCTTCGTAAGAAGCATTTCAACGTCCTGGAGTGGCCTAGCCAGTCTCCAGATCTCAACCCCATAGAAAATCTTTGGAGGGAGTTGAAAGTCCGTGTTGCCCATTGACAGCCCCAAAACATCACTGCTCTAGAGGAGATCTGCATGGAGGAATGGGCCAAAATACCAGCAACAGTGTGTGAAAACCTTGTGAAGACTTACAGAAAACGTTTGACCTGTGTCATTGCCAACAAAGTGTATATAACAAAGTATTGAGAAACTTTTGTTATTGACCAAATACTTATTTTCCACCATAATTTGCAAATAAATTCATTAAAAATCCTACAATGTGATTTTCTGGATTTTTTTTCCTCATTTTGTCTGTCATAGTTGACGTGTACCTATGATGAAAATTACAGGCCTCTCTCATCTTTTTAAGTGGGAGAACTTGCACAATTGGTGGCTGACTAAATACTTTTTTTCCCCACTGTATGTGAGAATGCTGTTCATTGACTACAGCTCAGCGTTCAACACCATAGTGCCCTCAAAGCTCATCACTAAGCTAAGGACCCTGGGACTAAACACCTCCATCTGCAACTGGATCCTGAACTTCCTGACGAGCCACCCCCAGGTGGTAAGGGTAGGCAACAACACATCTGCCACGCTGATCCTCAACACGGGGGCCCCTCATGGGTGTATGCTTAGTCCCCTCCTGTACTCCCTGTTCACCCATGACTGCATGGCCAGGCACGACTCCAACACCATCATTAAGTTTGCCAATGACACAACAGTGGTAGGCCTGATCACCGACAACGAAGAGACAGCCTATAGGGAGGAGGTCAGAGACCATGCCATGTGGTGCCAGGACAACAACCTCTCCCTCAACATGAGCAAGACAAAGGAGATGATTGTGGACTACAGGAAAAGGAGGGCCGAACACGCAACCATTCACATTGACGGGGCTGTAGCGGAGCAGGTCGAGAGTTTCAAGTTCCATGGAATCCACATCACCAACAAACTATCATGGTCCAAACACACTAAGAACATTGTGAAGAGGGCACGACATCACCTTTTCCCCCTCAGGAGACTGAAAAGATTTGTCATGGGTCCCCAGATCCTCAAAAAGTTTGACCATCGAGAGCATCCTGACCGGTTGCATCACCTCCTGGTATGGCAACTGCTCAGCATCCAACAGAGGGTAGTGCGTACAGCCCAGTACATCACTGGGGCCAAGCTTCCTGCCATCCAGGACCTATATACTAGGCGTTGTCAGAGGAAGGCTCTAAAAATTGACCTACAGTGCATTCGGAAAGTATTCAGACCCCTTGACCTTTTCCACATTTTGTTACGTTCCAGCCTTATTCTAAATGGATAAAATATTTTTTCCCCCTCATCAATCTACACACAATACCCCATAATGACAAAGTGAAAACAGTTTTATAGCAATTTTTGCACATTTATTAAAAATAAAAAACAGAAATACCTTATTTACATAAGTATTCAGACCCTTTGTTATGAGACCCGAAATTGAGCTCAGGTGCATCCTGTTTCCATTGATCATCCTTGAGATGTTTCTACAACTTCATTGGAGTCCACCTGTGGTAAACCTGTCTATATAAGGTCCCACACTTGACAGTGCATGTCAGAGACAAAACCAAGCCATGAGGTCGAAGGAAGTTTCCGTAGAGCTCCAAAACAGGATTGTGTCGAAGCACAGATCTGGGGGAAGGGTACCAAAACATGTCTACAGCATTGAAGGTCCCCCAAAACACAGTGACCTCCATCATTCTTAAATGGAAGAAGTGTGGAACTACAAAGACTTCCCAGAGCTGGCCGCCCGGCCAAACTGAGCAATCAGGGGAGAAGGGCCTTGATCAGAGAGGTGACCAAGAACCCGATGGTCACTCTGACAGAGCTCCAGAGTTCCACTGTGGAGATGGGAGAACCTTCCAGAAGGACAACCATCTGTGAAGGACTCCACCAATCAGGCCTTTATGGTAGAGTAGCCAGACGGAAGCCACTCCTCAGTAAAAGGCACATGACAGCCCGTTTGGAGTTTGCCAAAAGGCACCTAAAGGACTCTCAGACCATGAGAAACAACATTCCCTGGTCTGATGAATCTAAGATTGAACTCTTTGGCCTGAATGCCAAGTGTCACATCTGGAGGAAACCTGGCACCATCCCTACGGTGAAGCACGGTGATGGCAGCATCATGCTGTGGGGATATTTTTCAGTGGCAGGGACTGGGAGACTAGTCAGGATCGAGGCAAAGATGAACAGAGCAAAGTACAGAAAGATGAAAACCTGCTCCAGAGCGCTCAGGACCTCAGACTGGGGCGAAGGTTCACCTTCCAACAGGACAACGACCCTAAGCAAACAGCCAAGACAATACAGGAGTGGCTTCGGGACAAGTCTCTGAATGTCCTTGAGTGGCCCTGCCAGAGCCCAGACTTGAACCCGATTGAACATCTCTGGAGACCTGAAAATAGCTGTGCAGTGACACTCCCCAACCAACCTGACAGAGCTTTAGAGGATCTGCAGAGAAGAATGGGAGAAACTCCCCAAATACAGGTGTGCCAAGCTTGTAGCGTCATACCCAAAAAGACTTAAGGCTGTAATCGCTGCCAAAGGTGCTTCAACAAAGTACTGAGCAAAGGGTCTGAATACTTATGTAAATGTTATATTTCAGTGTTTTTATTTCTAATAAATTTCCAAAATTTTCTAAAAACCTGTTCCTGCTTTGTCATTATGGGGTATTGTGTGTAGATTGATGAAGGAAAAAAATTATTGAATCAATTTTAGAATAAGGCTGTAATGTAACAAAATGTGGAAAATGTCATGGGGTCTGAATACTTTCCAAATGCACTGTACATGCTAGGCGGTGTCAGAGGAAGGCCCTAAAAATTGTCAAAGACTCAAGTCACCCAAGTAATAATAATAATATTCCATTTAGCAGACGCTTTTATCCAAAGCGACTTACAGTCATGTGCGCATACATTTTTACGTATGGGTGGTCCCGGGGATCGAACCCACTACCCTGGCGTTAAAAGCGCCATGCTCTACCAATTGAGCTACAGACCGTTCTCTCTGCTACCACACGGCAAGTGGTACCGGAGCACCAAGTCTAGGTCCAAAAGGCTCCTTAACAGCTTCTACCCCCAAGCCATAAGACTGCTGAATAATTAATCAGACTATTTGCATTGACATCCCTGCCCCCCCCCCCTTTGTTTTCACACTGCTGCTACTCACTGTTTATTATCTATGCACAGTCATCTTTCCCCTACCTACAGTACCAGTCAAAAGTTTGGACACACCTACTCATTCAAGGGTTTTTCTAAAAAAAGTTTTACCCAAAAAAGTTTTCAACAAATCAAAATATATTTTATATTTGAGATTCTTCAAAGTATTCTCTCAACCAGCTTCACCTGGAATGCTTTTCCAACAGTTCCCACATATGCTGAGTAGTTTTTGGCTGCTTTTCCTTCACTCTGCGGTCCAACTCATCCCAAACCATTTCAATTGCGTTGAGGTCGGGTGTGGAGTCCAGGTCATCTGATGCAGCACTCCATCACTCTCCTTCTTGGTCAAATAGCCCTTAAACAGCCTGGAGGTGTGTTGGGTCATTGTCCTGTTGAAAAACAAATGACAGTCCCACTAAGCCAAACCAGATCGGCTGGCGTATCGCTGCAGAATGCTGTGGTAGCCATGCTGGTTAAGTGTGCCTTGAATTCTAAATAAAATCACTGACAGAGTCACCAGCAAAGCACCCCCACACCATCACACCTCCTCCTACATGCTTCACGGTGGGAACCACACATGCAGAGATCATCCGTTCACCTACTCTGCGTCTCACAAAGACATGGCGGTTGGAACCAAAAATCTCAAATTTGGACTCATCAGACCAAAGGACAGATTTCCACCATTCTAATGTCCATTGCTCTTGTTTTTTGACCCAAGCAAGTCTCTTCATATTTTTGGTGTCCTTTAGTAGTGGTTTCTTTGCAGCAATTCGACCATGAAGGCCTGATTCATGCAGTCTCCTCTGAACAGTTGATGTTGAGATGTGTCTGTTACTTGAACTCTGTGAAGCATTTATTTGGGCTGCAATTTCTGAGACTGGTAACTCTAATGAACTTATCCTCTGCAGCAGAGGTAACTCTGGGTCTTCCTTTCCTGTGGCGGTCCTCATGAGAGCCAGTTTCATCATAGCGCTTGATGGTTTTTGCAACTGCTCTTGAAGAAACAATAAAAGATCTTGAAAATGTCCGGATTGACTGACCTTAAAGCAATGATGGACTGTCTCTTTGCTTATTTGAGCTGTTCTTGCCATAATATGGACTTGGTCTTTTCCCAAATAGGGCTATCTTTTGTATACCACCCCTACCTTGTAACAACACAACTGATTGGCTCAAACGCATTAAGAAGGAAACAATTCCACAAATTAACAAGGCACACCTGTTAATTGAAATGCATTCCAGGTGATTCCTCATGAAGCTGGTTGAGAGAATGCCAAGAGTGTGCAAGGCTGTCATCAAGGCAAAGGGTGGCTACGTTGAAGAATCTCAAATATAAAATATATTTTGATTTGTTTAACACTTTTTTGGTTACTACATGATTCCATATGTGATATTTCATAGTTTATGTCTTCACTATTATTCTACAATGTAGAAAATAGTAAAAATAAAGAAATACCCTGGAATGAGTAGGTGTGTCCAAACTTTTGACTGGTACTGTACATGTACAAATTACCTTGAATAACCTGTACCCCCGCACATTGACTCGGTACCAGTACCCCCTGTAAATAGCCTCATTATTGTTATTTTATTGTGTTACTTTTGTTTTTGTTTTTTAAAGTTAAAAAAAAAGTTTGTTTATTAAATATTTTCTTAACTCTATTTTCTTAAAACTGCATTGTTGGTTAAGGGCTTGTAAGTAAGCATTTCACGGTAAGGTCTACTACACCTGTTGTATTCGGTGCATGTGACAAATAATAATTGATTTGATTTGATTTTTTGAGTATTCGGTACTCAAAAAATGACTCCGCCAGGGATTCACCCCCAAAACTTCCAAACATTTTCATAAATAAGATAAATACCTGGTTCTTGCCATCTGTCATCCTGAAGATTATGTTGTCGTTGTACGTGTCGCTGCCATCGTGTTGGTAGATGACCACGCCCGAATTCAGGTCGGCAGCCGTGAAGTACGTCCTGCGCGACCCCAGGACTGTGAGGTCACCATGACGGAGCCCGTCGACGACGGTTACCGTAACACCGTCCAGGTCGTCCTCGTCGCTAATCTCCAGGTTGTGGGTAGAGAAAAGGGGGCGGGACTGACCTTCGTAGAGCAGCTGACCCGTGTTCCGCGTCACGACCGGCGCCAGCGAGTTCATCGGCTTCACCACGATCATGAACGCGAAGGGGTCCGAGACTGCCACGTCCGGATCCACCACCTCAAACTCTATCTGGAAGATCCTCTCCGTGTCCGAGTCCAGGGACGGGGGTTTGTAGGCTATCTTCAGGTCCCGTAGGTCTCTCTGGTTAAACGAGGTGATGGGCAGGTTCCTATCGTCCGTGCTGACTATATAACCATCCTCATAAGAGAGGGGTGAGGTGATGTTGAAGATAAGTTCATCAGGGTCCGACTCGAGGTCCTCCGCAGCCAGCATGTCAGGGGTCAGAGCTGTCATCACAAACTGACTCACCTCCATCATCATCATGGCCGTGAAACTGGGTTTAGGAGGAGTGTTTGCCTCTCCCTCCCTGATACGGATCATCAGTTGGAAATACTCCTCTTTTAGTATGTTTCCCTCTTTATCACATAGTTGAACAACCATGGGCACGTAGTCTCTGTTGGGGGATTTGTGAACAAACGTGTGCTCATAACGGATGTCCGATTGAATGAATTCGTCACAGTCCATAATTTTAGTGAGTCCATCATCTACAAGTCTTCCGTACTTCGGGAGAGCGCTAACATTCGCTAAAGAATTGACCTTGCATTTATGAGAGTTTCTGTCATAAGTGAATTCCAAAATATTTTTATCAATGGCATTACTAACGCCGTTCAGTTTAACAACGGTCAGCGGCATGTTTTTGGTGAGCACCTCCAGTTGCGTAAAAACCACTTCTACCTCCGTCATGAATGGTATGATAACGGTGTCGGTTTGAGTGTCATACCTGAGCTGTACCCTCACTCTGTCCTCAGCCAGGCTCCTCGACCCGAAGTGGGTGTAGGTGACGTCGTTGGGACCGAAATCACACGGAAACTTTTTGGGAGAGAGGTGCCCGGGTCTCTGGGAAAGCGGGTCGTTATCCAGAACAGTGATGCTGCACCGGTCCCCCAGTTGCGTTTGAATCACCAAATCATTGACGGGATCAATGAAAACTGATCTCCCGAAAGGCACGCGTATTCCGTTATTTGCCACCAGTATAGCATCCTCAGACAGTTCTGACCTCAACGGGAAAGATAATCCGTAGCTCTCTGGGAGCTGAGCCAAGCTGATACCTGACAGCGACGCCACAAAGACGATAAATATATAAAATAGTACCATAGTGGGAGGCAGTGGATATAATCCAACACAAACGCTTTTACACGGTATGTTGTGGAGAAGTGTTCAGTATGTTGTTGTTATCATATCCTACCGTTAAAATCCGTTACAGAAGGGGAAACAGAACGATGAATGAGAGACGGAATGAAATTCCATACATGCATCAACGTGACAGAGACATTCTCAATGAGACATTTGCGCTCACAGTTTTAACTTCAGGCACTTGGGGACCAGTGTGCGAGAGCTCCCGCCCACCTCCGCAGGCTATTGGATGATTGTGAGCAAGGAATGCCCGAGGGAGACTGTGAATAGGATTAGTGCTATCCGGGATCCTTGGGATGTCCCTACCCTAAACACTAACCTTAACCCCTACCCTTACCCTAAACTTAACAGTAACCATAACCCTTAACAAACCCTAAACCTAACCTTAACCCTTACCTTAACCATTTTCAATTTCATCTTCAATGGGGTAAGGACTTTCCAAGAAGCCTGGATAGCAAAGACCCTGTGAATAGACGGAGATGACACTCAGAAGAGAGGAGGAGACTAGAAAATGCTGTGAATTAAGGAAGTAAAAGCTATGCATATAGGTCTACATGGGTTTTCAAAAATGTCCCATTTCAATAGCCTATCACAGTTGAATGTGCCAACATTGCGGGGGTTGTTGATGGTGTAGGCCTACAGAGCCTAAATAAACCAAGAACCAGCATTCAGTAATAGGCTTGGACCCAATGTGCTCGGCACTGACACAAATGACTGATGATTGGCTGAAATAAATTGATAGGAAGAAGATTGTGGGAGCTGTTTTGTTAGATTTCATTGCAGCTTTTGGTATCATTGATCGTAATCTATTACCGAAAAAAATGTAAGTGTTATGGATTCACATCCTCTGCCTTATCATGGATTGAGAGTTACCTATCTAATAGAACACAGAGGGGTTTTCTTTAATGGAAGACTCTCTAATGCAAATTCAGTTGAGTGTGGTGTACAACAGGGCAGCCGGCTAGGGTCATTAGTGTTTTCTGTTTTTACTAATGACCTTCACTGACCTTGAATAACACCTGTGTGTCTATGTACGCTGACTCCTCAACAATATACACGTCAGCTACAACAGTAAAATAAATAACTGACGCCCTTAACATAGAGCTCCAGTCAGTTTTAGAATGGGTAACTAGCAATAGCTTTGTTTTTGGGACAAATCACTCACTCAACCCTAAACCTCATCTAGATCTATTACTGAATAATGTTGCAATCAAGCAAGTTGAGGAGACTACATTTCTTGGTGTAACCCTAGATAGCAAGCTGTCATGGTCAAAATATATAGACTCAATGGTTGCTAAAATGGGAAGAGGTCTATCCATGATAAAGCGTTGCTCTAAATCAACCAGGTAGGTCCTACAGGCCCTAGTTTTGTCGCACCTGGACTACTGCCCAGTGGTACGCATGTCAATCTCTCCTGGCTCAAAGTTGAGGAGAGATTGACTGCATCACTATTGGTCTTTGTGCGAGGTGTTGATGGGTTAAAAGGTACAGAACTTTCAGTTCAAGCAGTTGGCACACAGATCGGACACTCATCGGTACCACACAAGAGACATGGAGCCAGAGTGCCTCTTCACAGTCCCCAGGTCCAGAACAGAGGCTGGGAAACGCACAGTATTAAATAGAGCCATGACTAAAGGGAACTCTCCGCCACCCCAGGTACTGTGACTCAAGATAGCAATAAAGCCACAGATTCAAAAACCCAGACAGAAGAACATCTTACAGCACGACAGGGGACTGTAAAGGGACACAGACATTTTATATATTTAGTATTGTATTATGTATTGTATTATATATTGTATTATGTATTGTATTATGTATATTATGTATTTTATTTGTTGTGTTGTTGTTTCCGGTTTGGACCCCAGGAAGAGTAGCCATTGCCTTGGCAGCAGCTAATTGGGGATACTAATAAAATACTAAAATACTAAATAGGCTAGTTCTGACTGTCTACTGATGGGGATGATGTGTAGGCCTAGCATAGTGTCTGTCTATTCTACTGATGGGGATGATGTGTAAGGCCTAGCATAGTGTCTGTCTATTCTACTGATGGGGATGATGTGTAAGGCCTAGCATAGTGTCTGTCTATTCTACTGACGGGGATGATGTGTAAGGCCTAGCATAGTGTCTGTCTATTCTACTGATGGGGATGATGTGTAAGGCCTAGCATAGTGTCTGGCTATTCTACTGATGGGGATGATGTGTAAGGCCTAGCATAGTGTCTGTCTATTCTACTGATGGGGATGATGTGTAAGGCCTAGCATAGTGTCTGTCTATTCTACTGACGGGGATGATGTGTAAGGCCTAGCATAGTGTCTGTCTATTCTATGGATGATGTGAAAGGCCTAGCATAGTGTCTGTCTATTCTACTGACGGGGATGATGTGTAAGGCCTAGCATAGTGTCTGCCTATTCTACTGATGGGGATGATGTGTAGGCCTAGCATAGTGTCTGTCTATTCTACTGATGGGGATGATGTGTAGGCCTAGCATAGTGTCTGTCTATTCTACTGATGGGGATGATGTGTAAGGCCTAGCATAGTGTCTGTCTATTCTACTGATGGGGATGATGTGTAAGGCCTAGCATAGTGTCTGTCTATTCTACTGATGGGGATGATGTGTAAGGCCTAGCATAGTGTCTGTCTATTCTACTGATGGGGATGATGTGTAAGGCCTAGCATAGTGTCTGTCTATTCTACTGATGGGGATGATGTGTAAGGCCTAGCATAGTGTCTGTCTATTCTACTGATGGGGATGATGTGTAAGGCCTAGCATAGTGTCTGTCTATTCTATGAAATCCAGTTGATTAATTTTGTACCAGTGGGTAAAAGGAAACCTGGCGCATCTTCTTAACCTAAGGCATATACGGTAGGCCTAGGCTAGGCTACTACACTTTATCTCCACTTATTCTGGTGTGGTTTGTTTCACTGAATGAAGTATGCATTTAGGGCTGGTATGGAGCTCCCTCTAGTGTTGTGTGTCAAGCAGCAGTGGTGTGACTGATGAGACTGGCTGTGTGAATGTAAAAAATATGAAAACTTCCAAAATCTTCCAGGGAAAATAAAGGTAATTTTAATAGTGAGATTGAGGGCCGGTTTCCCAGACAAAGATTAAATCCAGTCCTGGACTATAACACACTTTCAATTGTGGTCCTCTGTGACCCCCCAGAACATGCT
>NW_025533703.1:95000-290000 GCF_020615455.1 Coregonus clupeaformis
AGTTTAGAAAAATTTATGTTGTTTATATTTGAGTGACATAAGATGAATCAATCAATCGATGTTCATGGAAAAAAAATTAGATATTGAAACAAACAATTATAAAAATCAACCGGCAATAGAGCATGCTGGGAAATATGATAATGATGGGCGTGATTTTTGGTTCAACTGGTTACTAACACCGACACTGGGGTTCTTTTACACCACTGAGTGGTAATTGAACTCTTTACAGTGTTAATTGAGGGGGGGGACTCAGCTACCCTGAATGAGACGTTAGCTGCCCTAAATACAACAAAAGTCCAACTTTGGGGGGTAAATATGTTTTACAGCGGTAAATATGAAAATAAAAGCTTCCAAATGAAACGAACACCCCCACCTCTCTGTTATGGTTTAAACCATTTATTTATATGTGGCGGTGCTGTCCACTCAGTAGTGCTGAAGTTCGGCCTCAGCCGGTCGGATTGATTTTCCTTTATACTTCTTTATTTTCGCCATTTGATTTGTTTGCTGTGCGTCCTTGATAAAAATAGCCTTTCTTCCAATGCATTAGATTTATCCTTTAAATGTATCATTGTTTGCTTTTGTCAGTCAGCTGTTTAGAGGCTCATTGCTATTGTTTTCCAGGTGCGCGCGGGTCCTGGTGTTCTCCGTGCCGTCCGTGGACAGAAGTAGTAGACCATTTATTTAGCTTTATTATTTTCTATTAATATTCGCTTTATTTTCTGGGTCAGCTGATGATGGTCGACAAATATCACTAGACAACTAGCCTACAGCTAGACGCCAATGAGCATCCAATCTATCCAACAAGTGGACTATATGTTGATGACAGTAGGCCTATAATGTGACTCTTTCGGTTAGAAGAGGTTTTATTAATGTTAGGGTAGAAGCATTCGATTTTGCAATGTCATAGGCCGACATTATATTGGATTTGTGTGCCCATGAGAATTGTTTTACGGCGAAACGAAAATTAAATGTTACGTACGCATAGTTACACTTACAGTGCATTTTCTGAGATCGCCAAGATCCATGATTTGTACGGTTTTCAATGATCTAAATCAATTGTTAAATGCTTAATAATGACAAATAACATAATATAATAATAATAATAATAATAATAATGATAATAATAATATCAGAAATGTCATTAACCCCGTAGAGTCCATGTCCGCACCTCCACGGAAATCTAATTAGCATAATGATAAAATATCCCCATCCAAAACAGTCTGCCTCTCAATCCACCACATCAGCCAACGGCAACCTTCTGCATCTGCGGTGGAAGGTGGCCGAGCTACAGCGGTCTTTGACAGACCATGAGACATCCCGATAAAGTCTGTCTTCTCATGAAAACGTCTGTAGTGTCCGAGCTAATCTGAACCCCTCTATGGAAAGGTGAGACTCTTTCCGAACATGTACATGTCGGTTGTTTTGCTCTAGGACATCCACAATCAGTTTTTTCCCGTGTATGAATCTGTTATTTAATGTGTTTCTATGGGCTAATAGCAGTAAGGCCAAATTCAATGTTTCATCAAATCATTTTAATTTTTTGGTCATACCTAAAGGGGTCCTAAAATTCAAAAATCAAACAGCTAAATGATCCTCGATGTGACCTATCTTAAAACAATTCCATGTTATCTTAGTAGAATCTCAATTGCGCTCCACATTGCCCTCACCCACCATATAAGAGAAATACCTATGTGGGAATGCTGTTCATTGACTATAGCTCAGTTTTCAACACCACTGTCCCCTACAAGCTCGCTTAGGATCCTGGGACTGAACACCTTCCTTTGTAACTGGATCCTGGACTTCCTGACGGGCCGACACCACACTGACCCCACAGAGGTTTGTGGTTAGTCCCCTCTTGTACTCTCTGTTCACCCACGATTGTCACGGTTTACTTAGCCAGAACCCAGAAGCAGACCAGGACAAGGTACGTTGAGACAAAGGTGAGTGTTTATTAATAGATTCCGAGTGAGGCTGAATAATCCAGGGAACAGAGCGGGTGGCGTGGATGGGTTGTTGAGGGTGCAGTGGTTGGTCCGGTACTGGCTCGGCAGCCGCCGACCATCAGGCAGAGGTTGGGTGAAGGTTCCGGGTGAGAGACTGCAGACAGAACAAAACGGAGGTCAGTACACAGCAAGTCAAAAAGGTGCAAAACAACAAAACTAACACTAATGGCTCAGAGACTGATACGCTGACAAACATACTGTTCATGGCTAACGATCCGGCAGGAACTGGATGTTGGGCCAGAGCCTAAGAAGGGTGATGATCAGGACCAGGTGTGCAGATTGCTGATGGGATGCAGGTGCGGAAAACAAGAGCGCTCCCCGGAGCGTTCCCGAACCCTCGGGAAACTGGAGATTACGAACAGGAACACTAGTCACCAGACAGGACCCGACTCAGACAGCCGGGATCGTTACAGTACCCCCCTCCGGCAGACGCCACCGGGCGGACTCCCGGAGCGCCAGGATGGAGGCGGTAGAAGTCACTGATGAGGTCCGCATCTAGGACCTGTCGCCGCGGAATCCAACTCCTCTCCTCAGGGCCATACCCCTCCCAGTCCACGAGATACTGGAAACCCCGGCCCCGCCGTCTGGAATCCATGATGCGACGCACCGTGTAGGCAGGACCACCTCCGATCATCCGAGGAGGAGGAGGAGGAGGCGGAGGAGGCAACAGAGGACTGAGGAAGACAGGCTTGAGGCAGGAGACATGAAAGGTGGGATGGACTCTGAGCGTCCTCGGTAGTTTGAGTCGAACTGCCACTGGATTGATCACCTTCTCCACCACAAACGGACCAATGAACTTCGGTAACAACTTCCTAGACTCAGTCCGTAACGGAAGATCCCGTGTGGCCAACCAAACCCTATCTCCGATGGTATAGGTGGGAGCGGGGATCCGGCGACGATTCGCCTGGAGCTGATACCGGTCCGAAACTCTAAGGAGTGCCTTTCTGGCCCGATGCCAGGTCCGGTGGCAACGACGAATATGGGCCTGAACAGAAGGCACTGAGAGCTCCTTCTCCTGAGAAGGAAACAGGGGAGGTTGGTAGCCATACAGGCACTGGAAGGGAGACATCCCAGTGGCAGATGTAGGAAGAGTATTGTGGGCATACTCAACCCAAGGCAACTGAGAGACCCAGGAGGTGGGGTTGGAAGAGACCAGACAGCGTAGCGTGGATTCCATCTTCTGGTTGGCTCTCTCCGCCTGACCATTGGATTGGGGGTGAAAACCAGATGTGAGACTGACTGTAGCTCCAATGGCCAAACAGAAGGACTTCCAGACAGCAGAGGTAAACTGAGGGCCACGGTCAGAAACGATATCACTGGGCAAACCGTGGACCCTGAAAACCTCCTAACCAGGATCTCGGACGTCTCGAGGCAGAGGGAAGCTTGGCAATAGGCACAAAGTGGGCGAACTTGCTGAATCTGTCCACGATAGTCAGAACGACCGTGTTCCCCTCAGAAGCGGGCAACCCAGTGACGAAGTCCAGGGCCAGATGCGACCATGGTCGCGGGGAATAGGAAGGGGGTGAAGTAGTCCAGAGCTGGGCCGATTGGTACTCTTATTCTGCGCACACACTGGACAGGCAGCAACAAAACCCCGAGTATCCTCGGCCATGGCAGGCCACCAAAAACGTCTGCGAAGAAACGCCATTGTCCGAGCCACGCCAGGGTGACAAGCCATCTTGCTGGCGTGGGACCATTTGAGGACAGCAGGACGAACCCGACTCAGGCACAAACAACCGACCGGGTGGACCGTTACCGGGACCGGGCTGAGTCCGAAGGGCCGCCAGCACCTCCTCCTCAATCTTCCACATAACTGCTCCCACGACGCAGTTCCGGGGGAGGATTGTCTCGGTCTTGGACCCACTCTCCTCCGTCTTGGAGAACATCCGGGACAAGGCGTCCGCCTTGCCGTTCCTAGATCCAGGTCGGAACGTCAGGGCAAACTTGAATCGTCCGAAAAACAACGCCCACCTGGCCTGACGGGAGTTGAGACGTTTAGCCGATTGCACGTAAGCAAGATTCTTGTGGTCAGTCCAGACAATAAACGGTTGCTCCGCCCCTCCAACCAGTGACGCCACTCCTCCAAGGCAAGTTTCACCGCGAGAAGCTCCCGGTTACCCACATCGTAATTCCTCTCCGCAGGCGAAAGGCGACGAGAGTAGTAGGCGCAGGGATGGAGTTTACTGTCCGTGGAGCATCGCTGCGACAGGATGGCGCCAACTCCCACATCAGACGCGTCCACTTCAACGACGAACTGACGGGCCGTGTCCGGTTGAGAGAGAATCGGTGCGTTGGTGAATCGCCTCTTCAAATCCAGAAACGCTCGATCCGCCTCCGGATTCCACTTGAAGGTCCTGATACTGGAAGTCAAGGCAGTTAACGGAGCGGCCACACGGCTGTAATCCCGGATGAATCTGCGGTAGAAATTCGCAAACCCCAAAAATCTCTGGAGTTGCAATCTCGTACCGGGCTGGGCCCATTCCAGAACCGCTCTAACCTTCTCCTGGTCCATCCTAATCTCTCCCCTGGAGATGATGTACCCGAGAAAGGATGTCGTGTGGGCGTGAAACTCGCACTTCTCGGCCTTCACGAACAGGCGATTCTCCAACAATCGCTGCAGAACCTGCCGGACATGCTGGACGTGGTCGGAAGGTTCCTTCGAGAAGATCAGAATGTCATCCAGGTAAACAAACACAAAGAGACCGATCATATCTCTCAGGACGTCGTTCACCATACTCTGGAATACCGCTGGAGCATTGGTCAGTCCAAACGGCATCACCTGATACTCAAGTGACCCATCGGTGTATTGAAACCCGTCAACCACTCGTCCCCCTCTCTGATCCGGACCAGGTGATACGCATTGCGTAGGTCTAGCTTGGTGAACACCGTAGCACCCTGTAAGGAGTCGAAGGCAGAACTCATCAAGGGCAGGGGATACTTGTTCTTGACCGTGATGTCATTCAACCCCCGATAATCAATACACGGTCGAAGAGAGCCATCCTTCTTCCCCACAAAGAAGAATCCTGCCCCCAGGGGTGATGACGAGGGACGAACGAGACCAGCAGCTAGGGACTCCTTGATGTAGGTCTCCAACGCCTCACGTTCAGGTCGGGAGATACTGTATAACCTTCCCTTGGGGTAGACAGCTCCAGGGACCAGGTTGATGGCACAATCATATGGTCGGTGGGGAGGGAGTGACAGAGCCTTCTGCTTACTGAAAACTTCCCCCAAATCGTGATATGTCTCGGGAACCAGGGACAAATCTAGGGGTTTAGCCTCAATCACCTGACTGGGAACCGAATGGGGGCAGGCAGTCTTGAGACAGTTAGCATGACAATCAAGGCTCCAACTCGTTACCTTGCCCGTCACCCAATCGAACGTGGGATTGTGTTCCTTCAGCCAGGGGTATCCAAGGACCAGAGGAACATGGGAAGACGGCAGAATGAAGAATGAAATCATCTCAGAATGATTCCCCGACAACCGCATCTTAACCGGTTCAGTCCTCATCGTGATACGTGCCAGACTACTGCCGTTCAGAGTGGTCGCTTCAATGGCTTCCGGCAATTGCTCCTTGGAAAGCCCCAGCTGTTCCACCAACTCGGCATCAAGAAAGCTTCCATCGGCACCTGAATCGATAAAAGCGTTAAGCGCTAAGCTCTGATTCCTGTTCACAAGGGTAGCCGGGAAACGGGGTCTGACAGAGGTACTGAGAGGTTGAAACTGGCTCGCTAAAAGTCCTCCCAACTTTAGCGAGCCGGGCAGTTTGACGACCGCCGGGAACAAGTGGAGATGTAATGTCCCGAGCTACCACAGTAGAGGCAGCAGTTGGTCTTACGTCTATGTTGACGCTCCTCCTTGGTTAACCCGTGCCGCCCCACTTGCATGGGTTCAGAATCGGGATAGAGGACCTCTCCACTAATCCATTGTGGTGGAGAATGATCGACGTGTTCTGGTCCACCACCCGACCCGACTGGGAACTGAGAAGCTGATCGATTGGGACGGACCCCATTGCTTCTCCCTCCTTCGCTCTCGGACTCGATTATCCACCCGAATAGACAAAGCTACCAAGCTGTCCAGGTCACTAGGCTCGGATAGGAGATCAACTCATCCTTGAGCTGCTCCGACAGACCCTGGTAAAAGGCCGCTTGCAGAGACTCCTCGTTCCACCCACTCTCCACAGCCAACGTCTTGAACTCGATCACGAAGTCGGCCACGCTGCAGTTCCTTGGCGAAGCGAAAACAGGCGCCTAGCTGCGTCCCTCCCTCGGACGGAATGGTCGAAGAGCTTCCTCATCTCGGCCGTGAACCCCTGGTATGAAGCCATGCAGGGATCCTGTCGTTCCCAAACGGCTGAAGCCCACTCCAGCGCTCGACCACGCAGCAACTCAATCACAAAGGCTATCCTAGCCTTGTCTGTGGCATAAGAGTAGGGCTGTAGATCGAACACTAGTCCACACTGCATAAGGAAGGAACGGCATCTTCCCAGCTCCCCTCATATTTATCCGGCGTCGGAACCTTGGGCTCACGGATGGACACAGCTTCAGAAGCGGCAGGCGAGATGGGTGAAACCGGTAGTGGATCCTCCACCGGACACTTCGGCGTTGGTTCTGGACCTCCGTCAGACCGGTAGAAAGGTTCCGAACTGACAACGCGATCTCCTGTAGTACCATGCTATGATGGCCCAACATCTTCTCCTGCTGGGTAATAGCATGGCGAACAGAGTCCAGGTCCGCTGGGTTCATTACTGGCCGGATCGTTCTGTCACGGTTTACTTAGCCAGAACCCAGAAGCAGACCAGGACAAGGTACGTTGAGACAAAGGTGAGTGTTTATTAATAGATTCCGAGTGAGGCTGAATAATCCAGGGAACAGAGCGGGTGGCGTGGATGGGTTGTTGAGGGTGCAGTGGTTGGTCCGGTACTGGCTCGGCAGCCGCCGACCATCAGGCAGAGGTTGGGTGAAGGTTCCGGGTGAGAGACTGCAGACAGAACAAAACGGAGGTCAGTACACAGCAAGTCAAAAGGTGCAAAACAACAAAACTAACACTAATGGCTCAGAGACTGATACGCTGACAAACATACTGTTCATGGCTAACGATCCGGCAGGAACTGGATGTTGGGCCAGAGCCTAAGAAGGGTGATGATCAGGACCAGGTGTGCAGATTGCTGATGGGATGCAGGTGCGGAAAACAAGAGCGCTCCCCGGAGCGTTCCCGAACCCTCGGGAAACTGGAGATTACGAACAGGAACACTAGTCACCAGACAGGACCCGACTCAGACAGCCGGGATCGTTACAACGATTGCGTGTCCACGCACGACTCCAACACCATCATCAAGTTTGTTGATGACACGACAAAGGTAGGCCGGGGGGCGAGCACGCCCCCATCCACATCGACGGGATTGTAGTGGAGCGGGTTCAAGAGCTTTAAGTTCCTCGGTGTCCAAATCACTAAGGACTTAAAATGGTCCACGCACACGCTCACAGTCGTGAAGCAGGCGCGACAGTGCCTCTTCCCCCTCATGGGCCCTCAAATCATCAAAACGTTGTACAGCTGTACCATTGAGAGCATTTTGACTGGCTGCATCCCTGCTTGGTATGGCAACAGCACCGCCCTCGATCGCATGGGCGCCACAGAGGGTGGTGTGGACAGCCCAGTTCCTCACTGGAGCCGAGCTCCCTGCCATCCAGGACCTCTACAGTGGGGAAAAAAAGTATTTAGTCAGCCACCAATTGTGCAAGTTCTCCCACTTAAAAAGATGAGAGAGGCCTGTAATTTTCATCATAGGTACACGTCAACTATGACAGACAAATTGAGGAAAAAAAATCCAGAAAATCACATTGTAGGATTTTTAATGAATTTATTTGCAAATTATGGTGGAAAATAAGTATTTGGTCACCTACAAACAAGCAAGATTTCTGGCTCTCACAGACCTGTAACTTCTTCTTTAAGAGGCTCCTCTGTCCTCCACTCGTTACCTGTATTAATGGCACCTGTTTGAACTTGTTATCAGTATAAAAGACACCTGTCCACAACCTCAAACAGTCACACTCCAAACTCCACTATGGCCAAGACCAAAGAGCTGTCAAAGGACACCAGAAACAAAATTGTAGACCTGCACCAGGCTGGGAAGACTGAATCTGCGATAGTTAAGCAGCTTGGTTTGAAGAAATCAACTGTGGGAGCTATTATTAGGAAATGGAAGACATACAAGACCACTGATAATCTCCCTCGATCTGGGGCTCCACGCAAGATCTCACCCCGTGGGGTCAAAATGATCACAAGAACGGTGAGCAAAAATCCCAGAACCACGCGGGGGGACCTAGTGAATGACCTGCAGAGAGCTGGGACCAAAGTAACAAAGCCTACCATCAGTAACATACTACGCCGCCAGGGACTCAAATCCTGCAGTGCCAGACGTGTCCCCCTGCTTAAGCCAGTACATGTCCAGGCCCGTCTGAAGTTTGCTAGAGTGCATTTGGATGATCCAGAAGAGGATTGTGAGAATGTCATATGAAACCAAAATAGAACTTTTTGGTAAAAACTCAACTCGTCGTGTTTGGAGGACAAAGAATGCTGAGTTGCATCCAAAGAACACCATACCTACTGTGAAGCATGGGGGTGGAAACATCATGCTTTGGGGCTGTTTTTCTGCAAAGGGACCAGGACGACTGATCCGTGTAAAGGAAAGAATGAATGGGGCCATGTATCGTGAGATTT
The DNA here is from genome assembly GCF_020615455.1 of Coregonus clupeaformis. NCBI lineage: Eukaryota > Metazoa > Chordata > Actinopteri > Salmoniformes > Salmonidae > Coregonus > Coregonus clupeaformis. The sequence continues at coordinate 103,721 of NW_025533703.1, forward strand.
TGAGTGAAAACCTCCTTCCATCAGCAAGGACATTGAAGATGAAACATTGCTGGGTCTTTCAGCATGACAATGATCCCAAACACACCGCCCGGGCAACGAAGGAGTGGCTTCGTAAGAAGCATTTCAAGGTCCTGGAGTGGCCTAGCCAGTCTCCAGATCTCAACCCCATAGAAAATATTTGGAGGGAGTTGAAAGTCTGTGTTGCCCAGCGACAGCCCCAAAGCATCACTGCTCTAGAGGAGATCTACATGGAGGAATGGGCCAAAATACCAGCAACAGTGTGTGAAAACCTTGTGAAGACTTACAAAAAACGTTTGACCTGTGTCATTGCCAACAAAGGGTATATAACAAAGTATTGAGAAACTTTTGTTATTGACCAAATACTTATTTTCCACCATAATTTGCAAATAAATTCATTAAAAATCCTACAATGTGATTTTCTGGAATTTTTCTCATTTTGTCTGTCATAGTTGACGTGTACCTATGATGAAAATTACAGGCCTCTCTCATCTTTTTAAGTGGGAGAACTTGCACAATTGGTGGCTGACTAAATACTTTTTTCTCCCACACTGTATATCAGGCGGTGTGAAATGAAGGCCCGGGAAATTGTTCAACACTTCAGACACCCAAGCCATAGACCGTTCTCTCTGCTTCCACACGGCAAGCGGTACCGGTGCATGAAGTCTGACACCAGCAGGCTCCTTAACAGCTTCTATCCCTATACCATGAGACTGGGAATAGCTAAAATAACGGACTATATGAGTTGACCCTTGTATTTTTATTTTTGCACTGTCTCTATGCACACTCACAGGGCCCTATACACTCACAGAGCCCTATACACTCACAGGGCCCTATACACTCACAAGGCCCTATACACTCACAGGGCCCTATACACTCACAGGGCCCTATACACTCACAGGGCCCTATACACTCACAGGGCCCTATACACTCACAGGGCCCTATACACTCACAGGGCCCTAAACACTCACAGGGCCCTATACACTCACAGGGCCCTATACACTCACAGGGCCCTATACACTCACAGGGCCCTACAGGGCCCTATACACTCACAGGGCCCTATACACTCACAGGGCCCTATACACTCACAGGGCCCTATACACTCACAGGGCCCTATACACTCACACACTCCATCATCTGCTCACTGACACATAATATGCATATACATTTATAGTGACTCTTCACACACACGCACACCCACTCACATGCAAGCTGCTGCTACTCTGTTTATCTTATATCCTGTTGCATAGTCACCTTACCACTATACATATCTACCTATATCATATCAAAATCAAATCAAATGTTATTGGTCACATACACATGTTTGGCAGATGTTATTGCGGGTGTAGTGAAATGCTTGTGTTCCTAGCTCCAACAGTGCAGTAGTATCTAACAATTCACAACAATACACACAAATCTCAAAGTAAAATAATGGAATTAAGAAATATACAAATATTAGGACAAGCAATGTCGGAGTGGCATTGACTAAAATACAGTAGAATAGAATACAGTATATACATATGAGATGAGTAAAGCAGTATGTAAACATTATTAAAGTGACTAGTGTTCCATTATTAAGGTGGCCAGTGATTCCATGTCTATGTATATAGGGCAGCAGTCGCTAAGGTGCAGGGTTGAGTAACCGGGTGGTAGCCGGCTAATGATGGCTATTTAACAGTCTAATGGCCTTGAGATAGAAGCTGTTTTTCAGTCTCTCGGTCCCAGCTTTGATGCACCTGTACTCACCTTGCCTTCTGGATGATAACGGGGTGAACAAGCCGTGGCTCGGGTGGTTGATGTCCTTGATTATCTTTTTGTCCTTCCTGTGACATCGGGTGCTGTAGGTATGCTGGAGGGCAGGCAGTGTGCCCCAGGTGATGCGTTGGGCAGACCGCACCACCCTCTGGAGAGCCCTGTGGATGCGGGCGGTGCAGTTGCTGTACCAGGAGGTGATACAGCCCGACAGGATGCTCTCAATGGTGCATCTGTAAAAGTTTGTGAGGGTCTTAGGGGCCAAGCAACATTTCTTCAGCCTCCTGAGGTTGAAGAGGCACTGTTGCGCCTTCTTCACAACACTGTCTGTGTGGTGGACCATTTCAGATTGTCAGTGATGTGTACACCAAGGAAATGGAAGCTTTCCACCTCCTCCACTGTGGCCTGTCGATGTGGATAGGGGCGTGCTCCCTCTGCTGTTTCCTGAAGTTCACGATCAGCTCCTTCGTTTTGTTGACGTTGAGGGAGAGGTTATTTTCCTGGCACCACTCCGCCAGGGCACTCACCTCCTCCCATTGTTGGTAATCAAGCCTGCTACTGTTGTGTTGTCTGCAAACTTGATGATTGAGTTGGAGGCGTGCGTGGCCACGTAGTCATGGGTGAACAGGGAGTACAGGACGGGGCTGAGCACGCACCCTTGTGGGGCCCCTGTGTTGAGGATCAGCGAAGTGGAGGTGTTGTTTCCTACCTTCAACACCTGGGGGCGGCCCGTCAGGAAGTCTAGGACCCAGTTGCACAGGGCGGGGTTCAGACAGCATTCTTACGTAGGCATTCCTCTTGTCCAGATGGGATAGGGCAGTGTGCAGTGCGATGGCGATTGCATCGTCTGTGAATCTATTGGGGCGGTAAGAAAATTGAAGTAGATAAGGTAGAGGTGATATGATCCTTAACTAGCCTCTCAAAGCACTTCATGATGACAGAAGTGAGTGCTACGGGGCGATAGTCATTTAGTTCAGCTACCTTTGCTTTCTTGGGTACAGGAACAATGGTGGACATCTTGAAGCAAGTGGGGACAGCAGACTGGGATAGAGAGAGATTGAATATGTCCGTAAACACTCCAGCCAGCTGGACGGCTAGGGATGCCGTCTGGGCCGGCAGCCTTGCGAGGGTTAACACGCTTAAATGTCTTACTCACGCCGGCCACGGAGAACGAGAGCCCATAGTCCTTGGGAGCGGGCCGCATCAGTGGCACTGTGTTATCCTCAAAGCGGGAGAAGAAGGTGTTTAGCTTGTCAGTTTTTTTTGAATGCTTCCATCTATCCACGGTTTGTGGTTTGGGTAGGTTTTAATAGTCACCGTGGGAACAACATCCCCTATACACTTCCTGATTAACTCAGTCACCGTGTCCGTGTATACGTCAATGTTATTCTCAGAGGCAACCCGGAACATATCCCAGTCCGCGTTATCAAAACAATCTTGAAGCACAGATTCTGATTGGTCAGACCAGCGTTGAATAGAACTTAGCACAGGTACTTCCTGTTTGAGTTTCTGCCAATAGGAAGGGAGGAGCAAAGTGGAGTTGTGATCTGATTTGCCGAAGGGAGGGCGGGGGAGGGCCTTGTAGGCATAGGGTGGTCTAGTGTTTTTCCAGAGCGAGTACTAAAGTCAATGTGTTGATAGAACTTCGGTAGCGTTTTCCTCAAATTTGCTTTGTTGAAATCCCCAGCTACAATAAATGTGACCTCAGGATATGTGGTTTCCAGTTTGCATAAAGTCCAGTGTAGTTCCTTGAGGGCCATCATGGTATCGGCTTGAGGGGGAATATACACAGCTGTGACTATAACCGTTGAGATTTCTCTTTGGAGGTAATACGGTCGGCATTTGATTATGAGGTATTCTAGGTCGGGTGAACAAAAGGACTTGAGTTTCTGTACGTTATCACAATCACACCATGAGTATTTAATCATGAAACATACGCCACCGCCTTTCTTCTTCCCGGAGAGTTCTTTATTCCTGTCTGCACGATGAACTGAGAACCCAGCTGGCTGCATGGACGGGGACAGTATATCCCGAGAGAGACATGATTCCGTGAAACAGAGTATGTTACAGTCCCTGATGTCTCTATGGAAGCAGATCCTCGCCCTGAGCTCGTCTACTTTATTGTCCATAGACTCTGATATCAAAAAGTTATTTCCGGCTGTATGTAATAACACAAAAAACGTTCTGGTCTAATAATGTAAGAAATAACACACAAAAAAAACAAAATACCGCAAAGTTGCTTAGGAGCTAGAAGCAGAGCTTCCATGTCTGTCGGCGCCATCTTATTTCTCCAGTATCCCTGCACATTGTAAATATGGTATTGGAACTGACCCTGTATACAGCTTCTTACTTTCTCGTGTTCTTCTCATTTTTATTTAATGTGTGTTTTTGTTCTACCTTATTTTATTTTTAGAACTACATTGATATGGATTACTGCATTGTTGGGTTTAGAGCTTGCACTGCATTTTACTGTACTTATGCACGTGACGTTAAAATTTGAAACTTAAAAGGAAATATCCCTATTTTACTCCCACGTTGTGGAAGCTTGGCGAATTACAACAACAGTTAGGCTGTTTTCAAACAACTCTACCCCCTTCCCTCCCCTCCCCCCGCCCCCTTTCTCAACAAGCCTAGAGTCACTCCCTCTTTGCACACTCTCTCCCTTTCATTCTAAAACGTCTCGATTTGTTTACATTAGGCATAGTTAGCCATTCCATACAGCTACAGCAACAGTCTACTAGCTAACCACCGGACACACAGAACGTCGAGTGATGAGGTGAAATAAAACGTTAAACTCCGAAAATGATTTGTATTGTAATACCATATGGCAACGTTGTACTTGTAATTTGTCATGTTTCTGTGATCTGTTCAGTCGGTTCCCTAGCTAGCCTTGCTAACGATTGCTAAACCGATGCTAGTTTGACACAATTGCAGCTATAGCTAGCTGCGATAGTTCCAACCTTGTGAAATTGTTTTGTAATAGCCAATGAATGTAAGAAAGTATTTCACATTGCAGCACATCTAACATCTAGCTAACGTCATTCGTTGTATGCGCAGGTTGAGTTGGACAATGTTGATGATGGCAGTTCGACTAGCAGGGCAAGAGGCAGGGCTAGAGGCAGAGCCAGGGGCAGAGGACAGACAGGCAGAGGCAGGACTAGAGGGAGAGCCAGGGGCAGAGGACAGACAGGCAGAGGCAGGGCTAGAAGGAGAGCCAGGGGCAGAGGACAGACAGGCAGAGGCAGGGCTAGAAGGAGAGCCAGGGGCAGAGGACAGACAGGCAGAGGTAGGGCTAGAAGGAGAGCCAGACGCAGAGGACAGACAGGCAGAGGTCCGGGTAAGACGAAGCAGTATAGGTGGATCAATGGATCTAAGTGCGTAAAGGCTTCTATAGATTAAGTCTGAACTAACTGTTTAAAGGCCCACTGTTGTCACATGATGACCCCATTCAAATGACCTCCCGTGTACACCACCGATCACAATCTAAATCAAAATAAGTTTGCAGTGTGCAGCAAGGAGTTTGGGGAGGGGGATGATCTGCTCTGTGCGTTTCAATAGGCTACAATCACGTTGTCGCTCTTATTTTGTCTTTGCAAGTTGGGACGTGTGATGTCACTTTTTTTGTGAAGAGCCTGTTAGGAGGAGCTGCTTTGGGAAAAATGAATGGGGTGATCATGTGATGACAGTGGGCCCGTGAAGTAATGTACTCTCAAAAGTAAGGCCAGGTTTACAGAACAAAATTAACCTACGAAAATGGTCTGGCACTGTAGGCCCTCTGCACAGCATAAGGATATTTATATCAATGCTCATTTCATCCCATTCCTTCACTGTGCCGGCCAGCCATAGAGCTTAAGCTGTCGATTTCTATGTTCCTGTCATAAGTCTTTGTGTGTGGCCTGGAGAAAGTGCTGCATCAGTTTTGGAGTTGGGACTGGGAGGCAGGCAGGGAGGTCTCCCCCTAGTTGCTTGATAGTGAAAGCTTCAGAGAGGTCTTTAGAGAGGTCCAGCAGCAGGGGTCTTGGTCCACCAGGGCCTTTACTGTTAATCATGAGATGTATTCCAACAGATACAGTACCAGTCAAAAGTTTTAGAACACCTGCTCATTCAAGGTGTTTTTCTTTATTTTTACTATTTTCTACATTGTAGAATAATAGTGAAGACTTCAAAACTATGAAATAACACATATGGAATCATGTAGTAACCAACATTTTTTTTAACAAATCAAAATATATTTTATATTTGAGATTCTTCAAATAGCCACCCTTTGCCTTGATGACATCTTTGCACACATTCTCTCAACCAGCTTCACCTGGAATGCTTTTCCAACAGTCTTGAAGAAGTTCCCACATATGCTGAGAACTTCTTGGCTGCTTTCCCTTCACTCTGTGGTCCGACTCATCCCAAACTATCTCAATTTGGTTGAGGTCGGTGGATTGTGGAGGTCATGTCATCTGATGCAGCACTCCATCACTCTCCTTCTTGGTAAAATAGCCCTTACACAGCCTGGAGGTGTGTTGGGTCATTGTCCTGTTGGAAAACAAATTATAGTCCCACTAAGCCCAAACCAGATGGGATGGCGTATCGTTGCAGAATGCTGTGGTATCCATGCTGGTTAAGTGTGCCTTGAATTCTAAATAAATCACAGACAGTGTCACCTGCAAAGCACCCCCACACCATAACACCTCCTCCTCCATGCTTTACGGTCAGAAATTCACATGCGGAGATCATCCGTTCACCCACACGCGTCTCACAAAGACACGGCAGTTGGAACCAAAAATCTCCAATTTGGACAAATGTCCACAGGTCTAATGTCCATTGCTCGTGTTTCTTGGCCCAAGCAACTCACTTCTTCTTATTGGTGTCCTTTAGTACTGGTTTCTTTGCAGCAATTTGACCATGAAGGCCTGATTCACACAGTCTCCTCTGAACAGTTGATGTTGAGATGTGTCTGTTACTTGAACGCAATTTCTGAGGCTGGTAACTCTAATGAACTTATCTTCTGTAGCAGAGGTAACTCTGGGTCTTCCATTCCTGTGGCGGTCCTCATGAGAGCCAGTTTCATCATAGCGCTTGATGGTTTTTGCGACTGCACTTGAAGAAACTTTCAAAGTTCATGAAATGTTCCCGATTGACTGACCTTCATGTCTTAATGTAATGATGGACTGTCGTTTCTCTTTGCTTATTTGAGCTGTTCTTGCCATAATATGGACTTGGTCTTTTACCAAATACGGCTATCTATTGTATACCACACCTACCTTGTCACAACACAACTGATTGGCTCAAACGCATTAGGCGTGTCCAAACTTTTGACTGGTAGTGTATATATTTCTAAAACGATTCAATCTTGCAAAATAAACATTTTAGAGACTTCTCAACAGCTTATACCCCCAAGCCATAAGACTCCTGAACAGCTAATCATGGCTACCCGGACTATTTGCACTGCACCCCACCCCATCTTTTTACACTGCTGCTACTCTGTTAATTATTTATGCATAGTCACTTTAACTCTACCCACATGTACATATTACTTCAACTACCTCAACTAGCCGGTGCCCCCGCCCATTGACTGCACCGGTACCCCCCTGTATATATAGCCTCCCTACTGTTATTTTATTTTACTTCTGCTCTTTTTTTCTCAACACTTTTTTTGTGGTTGTTTTATTTTACTTTTTTATTAAAAATAAATGCACTGTTGGTTAAGGGCTGTAAGTAAGCATTTCACTGTAATGTCTGCACCTGTTATGTTTGGCGCATGTGGCCAATAAAATTTGATTTGATTTGATTTGAGATGTGCACGGTCAAAACTAATTAGAGCAGAAATCTGAACATGTGCATCTGTGCATATTTCTTTTAGAGGGATCTCCATAATCAGCTGATCCATGGTCCTAATGGTCCTCTTTCTCCATGATGACAGAGTTTATCTGGGTCTCCGTCTTGTCAATGTTCACTACGGAGATGATGTCTCTGGAATCATTCCCCAATGTAGTGTAGGTGCACAGTAGCCTGGTGAGTCAGCTGAAATTGTAAGAGACATTGAAGTACTAAATAAAAAAGCAGGACAGCCATGTTAAGTACTTGTGGTGTAAGCAAACAAACAATGAAGTCTTACCTAGGGCTACCACACAGTCTTTGGTTCGCAGATGGTCAATGATCACCACGGTCAGACACACACATGCTCCCTCACCTTTTCTCCATCCACACAGTATTGAGTCCACACAGCAGGAGTCTTTAATGTTGAAAAAAGTGCCACTGGAAACCATCCCCATGTTCATGAATTTGAAAAGGAGGCACATTTTTGAGTAATTATTCCCAGATAGCAAAATGTTGTGGCCAACATAAAGTCACCTGCCAATATCCCATGCTTCACTGTGGCCTGAGACTTCCATTTCCAGACGCAGTGACCTTTGGGGCAGATCTGTAAGATAAAGACATATTTTGTTACGTAACAGCCCGCTTGGAGTTTACCAAAAGGCACCTAAAGACTGTCAGACCATGAAAAACAAGATTCTCTGGTCTGATGAAAACAAGATTTTACTCTTTGGCCTGAATGCCAAGCGTCACGTCTGGAGGAAACCTGGCACCATCCCTACGGTGAAGCATGGTGGTGGCAGCATCATGCTGTGGGGATGTTTTTCAGCGGAAGGGACTGGAAGACTAGTCAGGATCGAGGGAAAGATGATCGGAGCAAAGTACAGAGAGATCCTTGATGAAAACCTGTTCCAGAGCGCTCAGGACCTCAGACTGGGGCAAAGGTTGACCTTCCACCAGGACAATGACATTTACATTACATTTACATTTACGTCATTTAGCAGACGCTCTTATCCAGAGCGACTTACAAATAGGTGCATTCACCTTATAACAAGTGGGATAACCTGTGACGATCCCGGCTGTCTGAGTCGGGTCCTGTCTGGTGACTAGTGTTCCTGCTCGTAATCTCCAGTTTCCCGAGGGTTCGGGAACGCTCCGGGGAGCGCTCTGGTTTTCCGCACCTGCATCCCATCAGCAATCTGCACACCTGGTCCTGATCATCACCCTTCTTAGGCTCTGGCCCAACATCCAGTTCCTGCCGGATCGTTAGCCATGAACAGTATGTTTGTCAGCGTATCAGTCTCTGAGCCAGTAGTGTTAGTTTTGTTGTTTTGCACCTTTTGACTTGCTGTGTACTGACCTCCGTTTTGTTCTGTCTGCAGTCTCTCACCCGGAACCTTCACCCAACCTCTGCCTGATGGTCGGCGGCTGCCGAGCCAGTACCGGACCAACCACTGCACCCTCAACAACCCATCCACGCCACCCGCTCTGTTCCCTGGATTATTCAGCCTCACTCGGAATCTATTAATAAACACTCACCTTTGTCTCAACGTACCTTGTCCTGGTCTGCTTCTGGGTTCTGGCTTAGTTAACCGTGACAGAACGATCCGGCCAGTAATGAACCCAGCGGACCTGGACTCTGTTCGCCATGCTATTACCCAGCAGGAGAAGATGTTGGGCCATCATAGCACGGTACTACAGGAGATCGCGTTGTCAGTTCGAACCTTTCTACCGGTCTGACGGAGGTCCAGAACCAACGCAAGTGTCCGGTGGAGGATCCACTACCGTTTTCACCCATCTCGCCTGCCGCTTCTGAAGCTGTGTCCATCCGTGAGCCCAAGGTTCCGACGCCGGATAAGTATGAGGGAGAGCTGGGAAGATGCCGTTCCTTCCTTATGCAGTGTGGACTAGTGTTCGATCTACAGCCCTACTCTTATGCCACAGACAAGGCTAGGATAGCCTTTGTGATTGAGTTGCTGCGTGGTCGAGCGCTGGAGTGGGCTTCAGCCGTTTGGGAACGACAGGATCCCTGCATGGCTTCATACCAGGGGTTCACGGCCGAGATGAGGAAGCTCTTCGACCATTCCGTCCGAGGGAGGGACGCAGCTAGGCGCCTGTTTTCGCTTCGCCAAGGAACTCGCAGCGTGGCCGACTTCGTGATCGAGTTCAAGACGTTGGCTGTGGAGAGTGGGTGGAACGAGGAGTCTCTGCAAGCGGCCTTTTACCAGGGTCTGTCGGAGCAGCTCAAGGATGAGTTGATCTCCTATCCGGAGCCTAGTGACCTGGACAGCTTGGTAGCTTTGTCTATTCGGGTGGATAATCGAGTCCGAGAGCGAAGGAGGGAGAAGCAATGGGGTCCGTCCAATCGATCAGCTTCTCAGTTCCCAGTCGGGTCGGGTGGTGGACCAGAACACGTCGATCATTCTCCACCACAATGGATTAGTGGAGAGGTCCTCTCTCCCGATTCTGAACCCATGCAAGTGGGGGCGGCACGGGTTAACCAAGGAGGAGCGTCAACATAGACGTAAGACCAACTGCTGCCTCTACTGTGGTAGCTCGGGACATTACATCTCCACTTGTTCCCGGCGGTCGTCAAACTGCCCGGCTCGCTAAAGTTGGGAGGACTTTTAGCGAGCCAGTTTCAACCTCTCAGTACCTCTGTCAGACCCCGTTTCCGGCTACCCTTGTGAACAGGAATCAGAGCTTAGCGCTTAACGCTTTATCGATTCAGGTGCCGGTGGAAGCTTTCTTGATGCCGAGTTGGTGGAACAGCTGGGGCTTTCCAAGGAGCAATTGCCGGAAGCCATTGAAGGCGACCACTCTGAACGGCAGTAGTCTGGCACGTATCACGATGAGGACTGAACCGGTTAAGATGCGGTTGTCGGGGAATCATTCTGAGATGATTTCATTCTTCATTCTGCCGTCTTCCCATGTTCCTCTGGTCCTTGGATACCCCTGGCTGAAGGGAACACAATCCCACGTTCGATTGGGTGACGGGCAAGGTAACGAGTTGGAGCCTTGATTGTCATGCTAACTGTCTCAAGACTGCCTGCCCCCATTCGGTTCCCAGTCAGGTGATTGAGGCTAAACCCCCAGATTTGTCCCTGGTTCCCGAGACATATCACGATTTGGGGGAAGTTTTCAGTAAGCAGAAGGCTCTGTCACTCCCTCCCCACCGACCATATGATTGTGCCATCAACCTGGTCCCTGGAGCTGTCTACCCCAAGGGAAGGTTATACAGTATCTCCCGACCTGAACGTGAGGCGTTGGAGACCTACATCAAGGAGTCCCTAGCTGCTGGTCTCGTTCGTCCTCGTCATCACCCCTGGGGGCAGGATTCTTCTTTGTGGGTAAGAAGGATGGCCTCTTCGACCGTGTATTGATTATCGGGGGTTGAATGACATCACGGTCAAGAACAAGTATCCCCTGCCCTTGATGAGTTCTGCCTTCGACTCCTTACAGGGTGCTACGGTGTTCACCAAGCTAGACCTACGCAATGCGTATCACCTGGTCCGGATCAGAGAGGGGGACGAGTGGTTGACGGGTTTCAATACACCGATGGGTCACTTCGAGTATCAGGTGATGCCGTTTGGACTGACCAATGCTCCAGCGGTATTCCAGAGTATGGTGAACGACGTCCTGAGAGATATGATCGGTCTCTTTGTGTTTGTTTACCTGGATGACATTCTGATCTTCTCGAAGGAACCTTCCGACCACGTCCAGCATGTCCGGCAGGTTCTGCAGCGATTGTTGGAGAATCGCCTGTTTGTGAAGGGGCCGAGAAGTGCGAGTTTCACGCCCACACGACATCCTTTCTCGGGTACATAATCTCCAGGGGAGAGATTAGGATGGACCAGGAGAAGGTTAGAGCGGTTCTGGAATGGGCCCAGCCCGGTACGAGATTGCAGCTCCAGAGATTTTTGGGGTTTGCGAATTTCTACCGCAGATTCATCCGGGATTACAGCCGTGTGGCCGCTCCGTTAACTGCCTTGACTTCCAGCATCAGGACCTTCAAGTGGAATCCGGAGGCGGATCGAGCGTTTCTGGATTTGAAGAGGCGATTCACCAACGCACCGATTCTCTCTCAACCGGACACGGCCCGTCAGTTCGTCGTTGAAGTGGGACGCGTCTGATGTGGGAGTTGGCGCCATCCTGTCGCAGCGATGCTCCACGGACAGTAAACTCCATCCCTGCGCCTACTACTCTCGTCGCCTTTCGCCTGCGGAGAGGAATTACGATGTGGGTAACCGGGAGCTTCTCGCGGTGAAACTTGCCTTGGAGGAGTGGCGCCACTGGTTGGAGGGGGCGGAGCAACCGTTTATTGTCTGGACTGACCACAAGAATCTTGCTTACGTGCAATCGGCTAAACGTCTCAACTCCCGTCAGGCCAGGTGGGCGTTGTTTTTCGGACGATTCAAGTTTGCCCTGACGTTCCGACCTGGATCTAAGAACGGCAAGGCGGACGCCTTGTCCCGGATGTTCTCCAAGACGGAGGAGAGTGGGTCCAAGACCGAGACAATCCTTCCCCGGAACTGCGTCGTGGGAGCAGTTATGTGGAAGATTGAGGAGGAGGTGCTGGCGGCCCTTCGGACTCAGCCCGGTCCCGGTAACGGTCCACCCGGTCGGTTGTTTGTGCCTGAGTCGGTTCGTCCTGCTGTCCTCAAATGGTCCCACGCCAGCAAGATGGCTTGTCACCCTGGCGTGGCTCGGACAATGGCGTTTCTTCGCAGACGTTTTGGTGGCCTGCCGTGGCCGAGGATACTCGGGGTTTTGTTGCTGCCTGTCCAGTGTGTGCGCAGAATAAGAGTACCAATCGGCCCAGCTCTGGACTACTTCACCCCTTCCTATTCCCCGGCGACCATGGTCGCATCTGGCCCTGGACTTCGTCACGGGGTTGCCCGCTTCTGAGGGGAACACGGTCGTTCTGACTATCGTGGACAGATTCAGCAAGTTCGCCCACTTTGTGCCAATTGCCAAGCTTCCCTCTGCCTCGGAGACGTCCGAGATCCTGGTTAGGAGGTTTTCAGGGTCCACGGTTTGCCCAGTGATATCGTTTCCGACCGTGGCCCTCAGTTTACCTCTGCTGTCTGGAAGTCCTTCTGTTTGGCCATTGGAGCTACTGTCAGTCTCACATCTGGTTTTCACCCCCAATCCAATGGTCAGGCGGAGAGAGCCAACCAGAAGATGGAATCAACGCTACGCTGTCTGGTCTCTTCCAACCCCACCTCCTGGGTCTCTCAGTTGCCTTGGGTTGAGTATGCCCACAATACTCTTCCTACATCTGCCACTGGGATGTCTCCCTTCCAGTGCCTGTATGGCTACCAACCTCCCCTGTTTCCTTCTCAGGAGAAGGAGCTCTCAGTGCCTTCTGTTCAGGCCCATATTCGGCGTTGCCACCGGACCTGGCATCGGGCCAGAAAGGCACTCCCTAGAGTTTCGGACCGGTATCAGCTCCAGGCGAATCGTCGCCGGATTCCCGCTCCCACCTATACCATCGGAGATAGGGTTTGGTTGGCCACACGGGATCTTCCGTTACGGACTGAGTCTAGCAAGTTGTTACCGAAGTTCATTGGTCCGTTTGTGGTGGAGAAGGTGATCAATCCAGTGGCAGTTCGACTCAAACTACCGAGGACGCTCAGAGTCCATCCCACCTTTCATGTCTCCTGCCTCAAGCCTGTCTTCCTCAGTCCTCTGTTGCCTCCTCCGCCTCCTCCTCCTCCTCCTCGGATGATCGGAGGTGGTCCTGCCCTACACGGTGCGTCGCATCATGGATTCCAGACGGCGGGGCCGGGGTTTCCAGTATCTCGTGGACTGGGAGGGGTATGGCCCTGAAGAGAGGAGTTGGATTCCGCGGCGACAGGTCCTAGATGCAGACCTCATCAGTGACTTCTACCGCCTCCATCCTGGCGCTCCGGGGAGTCCGCCCGGTGGCGTTCGTCGGAGGGGGGGTACTGTGACGATCCCGGCTGTCTGAGTCGGGTCCTGTCTGGTGACTAGTGTTCCTGCTCGTAATCTCCAGTTTCCCGAGGGTTCGGGAACGCTCCGGGGAGCGCTCTGGTTTTCCGCACCTGCATCCCATCAGCAATCTGCACACCTGGTCCTGATCATCACCCTTCTTAGGCTCTGGCCCAACATCCAGTTCCTGCCGGATCGTTAGCCATGAACAGTATGTTTGTCAGCGTATCAGTCTCTGAGCCAGTAGTGTTAGTTTTGTTGTTTTGCACCTTTTTGACTTGCTGTGTACTGACCTCCGTTTTGTTCTGTCTGCAGTCTCTCACCCGAACCTTCACCCAACCTCTGCCTGATGGTCGGCGGCTGCCGAGCCAGTACCGGACCAACCACTGCACCCTCAACAACCCATCCACGCCACCCGCTCTGTTCCCTGGATTATTCAGCCTCACTCGGAATCTATTAATAAACACTCACCTTTGTCTCAACGTACCTTGTCCTGGTCTGCTTCTGGGTTCTGGCTTAGTTAACCGTGACATAACCACTTTACAATATATATATATATTTTTATATATATATATATATATACTTTTTTTTTTTAAGGGGGGTAGAAGGACCCTAAGCACATAGCCAAGACAACGCAGGAGTGGCTTCGGGACAAGTCTCTGAATTTCCTTGAGTTGCCCAACCAGAGCCCGAATTTAAACCTGGTCAATCACTGCCAAAGGTGCATCAACAAAGTACTGAGTAAAGGGTCTGAATACTTATGTAAATGTGATATTTCGGGTAAATTTGCAAACATTTCTAAAAATCTGTTTTTGCTTTGTCATTATGGGGTATTGTGTGTAGATTGCTGAGTAAAAGAAAAAAATAATTCAATGAATTTTAGAATAAGGCAGTAATGTAACAAAATGTGGAAAAAGTCAAGGGGTCTGAATACTTTCCGAATTCACTGTAGATAATATAATATACACCCTCTCTTGGTCTTGAACCAGGTCTCTCTTGGTCTTGAACCAGGTCTCTCTTGGTCTTGAACCAGGTCTCTCTTGGAAGAGAGATTTTATCTCAATGAGACACAACCTGGATTAAAAAAAACAAATACTATTACCAAGTTACAGCTTTTCTTGCACAAATATATTTGCGCAAGCGTGCTTACTTGGGTGGATGCCAACCAATATCTAAATAGCATAGGAAGTTCAAAGTCTGTGACATCCTTCATTGCATGCATGTAGAGAAGTACAACAAACCCATTTTAGAATTGTATTAACTCAACCATTCAATGATGCTTGCTGTGCCTCTCGAACTGATGTGGACCTCAAAGGGTGAAAGGACACGGCATTCCTCACCTGTTCCCTGCTTGGGGAACGGCCACTGATCCACAGGTAGCACAAAAAAGTTTGTTAAGATGTATTAAACTGTCTTCATAAGTGATGGATGCATGCTTGCCAATTATGTCATCCTCGCAAATCACTTGATGTGGATGGAGGCGTGTCTGTGGATGGAGGCGTGTTGTCGTATCGAGTAAATGCTGGCAATTATTGCTGATAAACAAAGGAGTCCGCTCATACTGAACCTTTGATCATAAGTTTTATTCATATCACAAGCTTTCAGCATGAGTTACAGGAGTCAAGATCCCCCGGAGAGCAGTGTCCTCGAATTGTAATGGCTGCTCTGCTTTCCTGTGCCTCCAGCATATACTTATAAACAATGTAAAAATATGGGTTGCTCCCTCTGCGGTCCAATCACCTGTCTCCCTGGGGCGTCACCCTACAACTGGCTACTTTTGACCTAACATAAACAACATTCCATTTCTTCATGAAAAACATTAACAAAGACATAATCCTAATACACTACATTCCCCCCTTCGAGACGAACTAAAAGTCTCGAAACCAAACAGAATAGGATTATGACAAGTAACAATTTATCTTATTGAGTATCTTTAACATTAAACCAAAAAACATTATTCTCTAGAGTGTATATACCTTTCTATGAAATATGAATAACTGTTTATGAAGTGTGAATACATTACTATGACATATGAACAAATCTTTATGGAGTGTGAGAGCGAAAAACTGTCTGGCAACCTTCGTTCCAAATCCATCCATCAATCAAGACAGTAAAATTCTCTCACGGTCCCTCTGCCCCAGGCAACCACCTAGGTACTCCCGATGAATCCATAAATCTTTATAAATGCATTTGAAACTATGATGCAATTAAATACACATGAAAGCCCCAGCAAACAAAATACTATCCAAAAAATGTCCACACCAAGGCTGGTCAACCCATCGGACCCTATAGTGGACCTCTCCCTGCCTAGACTCCCTGTCCCTAAGCATTCACGAAATAAACAAAAACATCTAAGTTCCCCACATGTTTTCAATAACATCAAATATCATTCTACAAAAATTAATACCTAAGAATATGACACAAATTATGTATTACACATGCAAATATGTCTATATTTCATTGCAGACACTGGAATGTAGTCCACTACACTTCATCTCCTCCGTAGTCTCCTCTTCCAATGTATTGTTGATGATGGAATCGGAATCTTTCCACACCCTCCTTGCTCCATCTCCTCCAGTCATTGTCCTTTCATATCGTCCCTTCATATTGTCCTTGTTTGAGTATTTCAATCTCCACATATTCCCCCAAATGCTTCTGGAAGAAAAGAAAAGACCAAACAGTATATTTTGCAAAACAACACTTTCAAATTAAACATCAATATCAACTAAGAATATAAAAATTATATATAAATGATGTATGAATCAATATAAATGATAGAATAATGAAATAGGATAATGTGATTCATTCATACACTTCCCCCCTTTGATTCATAAAATCATACTAAAATCACCCTAATATTGATAGAATTTTTTTTTGGAAAAATGATCAAATATTCAAAAAGGATATTTATCATCCAGTTCCACTTGTCCATCTTCATCCAGATCAGGAACAGTCAACAACGGCATCTGAGTGTTGTCTCCAGGCATCACTACTCCAACCTATCTCAATATCATAGCTTTCTCAAAGGTCAGTAACACATTACAAACATCACACACAGTGCTACCAAAGCTGCCATTAAAATTCATCACTGCTCCTACTGGGCCTAACTGATCTTGCAACCAAGTCTTCGCTGACCATCCAGCTCCTTCAGATCTACCAAACGCATCCCTTATATTCTTCAACGCATAGTGATACTATCTGAACTATCTGGAATCAAAGTATAGCTAATATTATCAATATGATCTGCCAAAAATGTTACACCATACCATGGAAAAAGTCCCCCCTTCTCTCTTAGAATTATCCTCCAATGATAGGCTTCCCAGACTATGAAATGTCGCCATGTCCCTTTTCACCCTATTTCCAAACCTAGATTCAGATTTATCTGTGTCTGGTGCTACCCCTCTTTTAATGGTAAAAAGTTGTTGTCGGTGTCGGTGTCATACTTCCTACATTTGTTATTGCCGTCGCATCATTAATCCCTTCCAAAGTTACCATTAAAGTAGTTGATTTAGTTGATGTATTAACACCCTTAACTACTTCTAGTGGGAAAGTTCCCGATATCCTCTGTGTATTATCTACTGTTGGAGTGGCTACTATAATATACTCCTCCTGAACTCCTTCGGTGACTGTGGAAGCTTCAACAGACTTCAAATCTTCCATTATAAGCGTCACTTTACGAATTACATAGCCTTTTAACCAATAATTCTTAACCGGAACAAATTTTAATGCTTGCACTAGATAAGTACACATATATTCTCCCTGATCTTTCTCTGTAACATTAAGCAAAATAAATGAACAATCACTCATAACCCTCTTCCACTTCATATTGTTGTACAAAATATACTTCCTTTGACTAGGTTCAACAGCTTCTACTTCTGGTCCTGATAACAATACTTCTTCTCCATAATTATCTCTCCATGTGGGAGGAACGTCCCCATCCTAACCCTAATAACAGTATTTTTCCCCCTAAAATTGGTGCTGGAGCTATTGGTTCCCTATTGGTTCCCTCAAATGCGATATATTTATGGCTTTAATAACTATCAATGTTGAAAGAGTTAAATTGCTTCTCACTGTTGTTTTAATAGACTGACGTGTTAATGTCCTTATTGTTACTTCATCTAGTTTCCCCAAAGCTTTGAACTCTTTGCTTGTACTTCCATCTATCACCACTAGTGTCAAATGACGTAAATGTAACTTACATTCACTCTCTCTTCCTACTCTAAACCCTCACTTTCAAACTTTTGATTATAAAAAATACACCCACAATTACCTTGATCTTCCTGCTGGGAATTGTAAATATAGATACTCAATCACCCTCAATCTTCTCTTATCATTCAGCAACGCATACTTTCTCAATGCATCTGCTCCTAACAGATCTAAACTCCTACCATATCTATCTTCCCACTAAACTCTAAAATGTCCTTCACCACTGTTCTCTCTCTCTTACTACTAACTTTGAAACTTAGCTTACTGTCTTAGAGTTCCTTCAACCCTAGTTCTCCTAACTTTTTTTAATCTAATCTTTTCTCCTAACTTTTAAAACCCCTTTTCCACTGATTTATTCACAAAATCCCTTTACCACCAAATTTTTAGAATATGTGATTGGGAAGTCCCCACCTGCTTCTGACTTCTTCACACACAGACTTGGCAAACGACTAAACACCTTTTAGCCTAGTTTGAAATCTCTTGGTGTAGGAATGTAACCCAGAATAACAGTCACCCCTTTTAACTTTATTTTCCAGACAGATTGTCTAATAGGCAGTCTAATAGATTATTATCCTTCCTATGATATTATCTTTTTAAGCAAATATGATTCCCAAAAACCCTATTCTTTTTTTAAAAAATCCTCTACCAGACAGTCGTCTAGTGTACATCTTATTGTACAGTTCAATTTACACCATGCATCTCTTTCCCACAATGCAATAGGTATATGTTTTAATATTAGTATGTCTATTTTAATTTCTCTTTGATTTTTATAGCAGAGCTCAATTGGTTCCTTAAGAGTAATTAGCTGTTTTACTACCTCAAATCCCTATCCTAATTAGTTAATTTTACATAGTGAGATGTTTAACCTCTTTAGGCTCAACACAGATAAAAGTTTTTCCACTATTCACTATCACTTCTCATAGTCCTCTGTTTTTACTTCAATTGTTAGCTATTTTCTCTTCTTCTCTAATCGATGCTACCAGCTGACACCCCCCTTCGTATCTTCTAGACACCTCTAGAATCCTTGCTCCGGCCCCCTGTAGGGGTTCACCGGTCCTCCAGATGATCTTGACTGGCTTCTGTATCTTCCTCTGATGTTTCCCTCTGATGTTTCCTCCTGACTTATTGCACTCACAGGTAAAGTAACCAATCTGTCCACAATTATAACACTCTTCTGAAAGTTGCTGGAAGTGTAGCTGAAATCTTCCTCCTCCTTCTAAGCCTTCTCGTCCTCTTCCTCTCCAATTCTGTGTCTGTCCCGAAACTGGCTGTGGATATGAAACACCTGGTACCGCCCTTGGTGGCTGGTACAATTGCGGTTGGCCTTGTTCAGTTGAAGCTGTAGCAGTGATTGTTGATTTGGTTCACTCTGATTCTTCCTAACCAAAGCTTCTCTTCTCCACCAGTTGTATGATTGAGTTTTCTGAGAGTTTCTTGATCCTGTTCTTTCTTGCTGTTGACATATCAGGATTCTTCAAAAGCTTATATTCTAAGTTCTGTCCTCGAAATATCATCTTCCATCATCTTCTTACTATTGGCCTTTCCTTGACCTCAATGTATTCTTCTCCTCCAATTCTTGGGATTCTTTTCTCAGCAGGTTTTCTTCTGTATCTTCCCTTCTTGAGTTGTTCATCCAGTTGTGTTACTTCTTCTAAACTATTCGCTTTATCCAGGCATGATAAGCATCGGTCTATATCTCCTTCTATTTCTTCTGTGCCAGTCCTTGTAGGATAAACTCCTTTTGAATACACAGCACCTTTAGTCTCCTCTTTATCGCTGTCTTCATCTGAACTCGAATCTCTTGTATCCTTCTTCCTTCAACTTCCATCAGAGATCAAATCTCTAGTATCCTTCTTTCCTCTCTTGCCAACTTCCTTCTGATCACAGAGTCATATCCACCCATGATCTCTTCTCAATCACTCTGATCTTCATCTTCATCATCTTCTTCAAGTTCCATCTTCCTTAACCTCACTCTTCTCTTCCAGACATCTCATTTTCTTCCTTCTGGAGGTTTGAATTCACCTTTATCGTCGTTTCTGCTTGTCCTCTCTCTATTATTCGTTCATCTTCATCTCTGATGCAATAATCACCCTGCTGGAGGATCACTGGAAGCTGAGGATAAACATCCCTAAGCTCTACTTCCTTCTCGTAAGGTGGGTGTCTTTTTGCTGAATCCATATGTGAGAAAGGTGTACTAACTTCTGCCATTAGTTTTTCTGTCGCCTTTTCTTCCTTTAGCATTTTCCTCTATACCTTTGTTTATCTTATCGCTGGAATCTTTTATCAGTTTTTGTTTGAGAATGAAGGGCAACTTTTGTTTCATTTGCCGGATAACCTAGCAATACTTTAGTTAAAGGATTACTATTTTCTTTCTCCCCATTGTAACTACTCTTTTATATTCCTTTATTGTGACTTATTTTATTTTAGACTATATAGCCTATGGCTTCCCCCCTTTAATTATTAATATAAACCTTTTTATTTTTTTTTATTAATCAACAAAAATATGAAAATTAAAAAAATTAAATTAAATTTTTTATTCAAAAAATATGTTTGATTAAAATAAAAAAATCAATTAAAAAATCAATTAAAAATTATGAATAATTAAAACCAATTTTTATTTCTATATCCTATCTTACCAATTTATCAATTAGTGGCTATCTTACCAATCCTAAAAACAAAGCCCTCTACCCCTACAATCACTACAATTCCCATAAACCCCCTTGCTCTATAAGCACCTAATTATCTTAATTTTACAGAATAATGTCAGTACTTAATTTCCAACACAACTGAAATCAAACCCAAGTGATGCCAGAGACTCTAAAATGCAAATTTTATTCAAATGATCAGTCTGTTGCCAAGCCTCTGTGAAATTGTCATAACATCAAATATCCTGTAGGGGAAGATTTTGCAAACAGACCAGTACCAAAACCTTTTTGACTCGATCCTCCCCCTGTCACGTGATGTCACGTCAGCACCTCTCTTTCTTTCTCTCTCTCTCTCCTCTCGTCTCGTCCTATCGTTCCTCTCATATGACAAAAGAGCATAGAAACAGAAAAAGAATTTAGCAGTCATGCAATCACTGAGTTATCCACATTCAATATTCCCCCACTCATATTCGCTCTAAGACTTAACTCAGGACTAAATAGCTCAATAACATTTGTATTTATTTTAATCCGTCATTTAATTTAATTTATTATAATCCGTCAACATATATCTAATTTATAAATTCACTACATCTCAACAAATAGTTTCATTTTCAAACAACAGCCGCTTTAAAACTAGAAGATTCGTGTTAAAATCTCTCCTCTTTGTTCCCTCGTCTGTGTCTCTGTCTCCCCCTGCAGCCCAGTCTAACAGAAATATGACCCATTTACCCACAATCCCGTGTTGTAGTTTTAGCAACCAACGTGTTGTATTCTAGTAAAATCCCACGCATGTGCGATACATTCAAAAATACTTTCTCAAACAATAGAACGCCAGCATTCTACCACAGCCTCTCTTTTTTACACTTATAGTCAAACAATAACACTTAACAGAGCTCACAATTGCATAGAACTCTGAATTCTACACACAAACATAATTTAAGAGGCTTATTCAATCGCAATGGCCCCCCTAAGGTCACCCGTTAGCATGTAGCACGCAACACAATTAGCATTTAGCATTTAGCCTTTATGTACAATGTGGCATGAAACACAACCAGCATTTAGCATCAGCATTAGCATTAGCCTTTAGCTAACCTGTGGCTTGCACCACGCAACAGGTACCTTTCACTGCCCTTTTCTTTGTCTATTCTCTACCGTTTGCGATGCCGTGGGTTCAATGACCATCCACTGAGAGATTACCCCCAAGCAGACACCCCGTCGGATGAACGATGAGCAATAATCACAATCAGATAAATCTCATCAACCCGAGTTTTTTAGAACAAACCGAATGCACATTCTATCGCGCAAACGGATTTTCGGCCCATCATTAGATGGCCCACCCCAGGGTCTTAAATGGTGCAGTGCCCTAATGTATAAGTATCTCTGCCTTGTACATCTGCCAATATCTGCCTTAATCCCTACCATCGATTGCTCTAAAATTCCAAGCCTACTCTCCCCCCTTTTGCCCTGTCTACCAGTGCAACAATTGATAATGATTAGCCAGACCCCCAGTTCTCAGCAATAACGCCACACGAGGCACATTTCGGTCGTAATGGTACATTTCTCCAGTGCACACTCACATAGCATCCAAACTAACAACCTCCAAAGCGGTAAGAAAAACTCACCCTTGTCTGGCCATGACTTCAGAACGAGTTAGCTTGGCGGCAACGAATGAAACAAAGAAGATTTGCAGACCAGCCCCACGTTGGTCACCATTTGTCGTATCGAGTAAATGCTGGCAATTATTGCTGATAAACAAAGGAGTCCGCTCATACTGAACCTTTGATCATAAGTTTTATTCATATCACAAGCTTTCAGCATGAGTTACAGGAGTCAAGATCCCCCGGAGAGCAGTGTCCTCGAATTGTAATGGCTGCTCTGCTTTCCTGTGCCTCCAGCATATACTTATAAACAATGTAAAAATATGGGTTGCTCCCTCTGCGGTCCAATCACCTGTCTCCCCTGGGGCGTCACCCTACAACTGGCTACTTTTGACCTAACATAAACAACATTCCATTTCTTCATGAAAAACATTAACAAAGACATAATCCTAATACACTACAGTGTCTGTGGATGGAGGCATGTCTGTGGATGGAGGCGTGTCTGTAGATGGAGGCGTGTCTGTGGATGGAGGCGTGTCTGTAGATGACAATAGGTTATGTCTCATTAATAATAACATAATGGTAAATTGTAAATAAAAACATAAAAAGTAAGCACACTAGCACATCACAAATACTAAGAACAATCTTCCACACTATTCATTAGGTCATTGACCTCATCTTCATTTACTTCATTGTAGACGCTTATACTCATCAGGCTAAATAGAACTGATAGAACGTAACAAAAAAACTACATTTACTGAATAAGATATGTACAACATCGACAATACACATATAGGGGGATAATGTCTGAGAATTGTCAACGGGAAAAAAACGGTTTGTGTAGCCTGTTTTGGCCTTCTGTTGCCTCCATGGTGCTCCCACCTAGCTCAACCACTCCAGGCTCCTCCATGGTGCTCCCACCTAGCTCAACCACTCCAGGCTCCTCCATGGTGCTCCCACCTAGCTCAACCACTCCAGGCTCCTCCATGGTGCTCCCACCTAGCTCAACCACTCCAGGCTCCTTCAGAAACTCATCGCGCCTTTCAAAAAAGACAGTTGGTTATACTTCAAGCATATAGTGTCTACATTACAGGGAAACATTTTGAATACTAGAGAGGGAGACATGACAGTACCAGAGAGATACACCCCCACATCTGTAGCTCAGCTGGTAGAGCACGGCGCTTGTAACGCCAAGGTAGTGGGTTCGAACCCCGGGACCACCCATACACAAAAAAATGTATGCACGCACGACTGTAAGTCGCTTTGGATAAAAGCGTCTGCTAAATGGCATATTATTACTATTATTATTACTCAAAGAAGCACAAAGAAAGGTACACAAAAACACAGAAACCAAACATAGATGATGCACACACAAGAAAGATCACACCACCCAATAGCCATCATTGAATGGAATAGGAGAAAGTTATCTAGCTATTCTCCTATTGAAATCAAGCATGTGTTCTCACCTATATGACAGCGTGTTGATGGATGCCACTCCAATGCTTGATAAAGCAACTTTCCTTGGAGTGGATTGTCCCATTATTATATCAGATTATATCTAGCTAGCTAGCTTGCTAATGTATGTCACGAAACCTAGCTAGTGAACTTGATTGTCAACTCTCTCTCAAGCTATATAATGTTAGCTAGCTAGCTAGCTTGCTAATGTATGTCACGAAACCTAGCTAGTGAACTTGCTTGTCAACTCTCTCTCAAGCTACATAATGTTAGCTAGCTAGCTAGCTTGCTAATGTATGTCACGAAACCTAGCTAGTGAACTTGCTTGTCAACTCTCTCTCAAGCTACATAATGTTAGCTAGCTAGCTAACATTGTTTCAGTAATGTTCTGTAATAACGTTGGTCACTTGGAAGTCTCAAAAAGGCAAGGCAACTATACTGCCGAGCACCATTACAGCTGCTAACGTTACAGCCGAGCGCCGTTCTGTCACTCTCAAACAGAGAAATGCACATGAAACGTTAGCTAGCCACCAATGCAGAAATTAATGTAAGTAGGTTCTAAATGATCATGACTCTCAAAAACACACATGCTTATGTCAATATCCTGACTGGTTTAGATCGTAAATACCATGTACACCTTAGTTATTTATCAGGACAGCCATATAATTTAGATAGCATAAAGCTAACCCTGATTCTCCATTCACAAACATCACAGCTAACATTAGCTAGCTAGCTACTGTAGCTGGTGCATTGTCTTGGTAACGTTACCTGTCAAGCAGAAAACAGGCCATCTCTACATCAGACTTTAGCACCTTTTATGGACATAACTTCTCTCCAGCGATTAAAATTGTTACCTATATTTACTCACTTTTTTCCCAGAGCCTTATCATTTATCCACAACCAATGGGGTTGGACGCTTGCATAAGAAATCTGCCATTGTTGATTGCGCTCGGAAGAAAATGACCACGCCGCAGAGGGATGCTAGTCAAAGAGGGAGGGTGCAACCCTCCAATTAGAAAACAAGAGACACACTGGCTTTTGTTGACCAATAGGAAAACAGAAATTCTGAAGGCAATTTTGTAAGGGCCTAAAGCATAAAAAAACCCACAAAAAAAACATTGTGAAACACTATCATTCCACCATTACTGCAGATATATTATGGACATTTTATGACATTATAATTCAACATATTCTACATAATGCTCCTTAAATGAGTGTTGAGGTCACAGAGAAAAACAACCAGTCCACCTGTCTTCTCAAAACTGTCCAGCAGATAGAGACAAAGGCTCCCTATGTCTCCATGCCTTTCTCAAAATACCTCTTATTACAGACCAGTGGGAACAATTGTACTACATTTGCTAATCTAAAAATGCTCCTTAGTCTGTCTCTGTGTTAGCGACCACCCTAAATTGGATTACAACCCTGCTATTCTGTGTTATTGTATGAGTTCTAAAATGTGTGTAGTGTGGTTCTGCTATACTCGTTCCTTGTATGATACAGGTATTAGGTTGTGCCAGACTCTTCCCTGTATGATACAGGTGTTGGGTTGTGCCAGACTCCTTCCCTGTATGATACAGGTGTTGGGTTGTGCCAGACTCTTTCCCTGTATGATACAGGTGTTGGGTTGTGCCAGACTCTTTCCAAGGAGTTCCTGGTTTCTCCAATATAGTGTGCCACATTATAGGCATTCAATAGAATATACAATGTTGGTACTCTTCAGTTGAAAAGTCTTCCATACTGGATCCCCTGAATCTGACAATTTGTTCTGAATAGACTTAGCCTAGCGGTTAAGTGCATTGGGCCAGTAACTGAAAGGGCGCTGTTTTGAATCCCTGAGCTGACTAGGTGAAAAAAATCTGTTGATGTGCCCTTGAGCAAGGCACTTAACTCTAATTGTTCTGGGTAAGATTGTCTGCTAAAATGTGACCCACTCTGTACTGGCTTATCCTTGAATCCAGACTGTACAGGATATCTTTTAAGTTTTTGTTTAGCTGATATTACTCTGAATTGTTGGAGAACCACCTCATCATCCTCTGTTTGCTGTTAATCACCCTTCACTGCAGAGTTAAACTGTATAGAACCCGGAAATTACCCTTCACTTTAGAGTTAGACTTTATAGAAGCTGGAAATGACCCTTCACTATAGAGTTAAACTGTATAGAACCTGGAAAAGACCCTTCACTACAGAGTTAAACTGTATAGAACCTGGAAATGACCCTTCACTTCAGAGTTAAACTTTATAGAAGACTGAGTAATGGTGACTAAAGGGATGATATTTGCATCATTAGTGGTCCCCTCAGGCAAAGGTTCTGTTCCAAACATAGTGTCTACCTCTGCACTCATGGTACGGCAGAAATGTTTGGAAAAGCCTCTGGGCCAAACAGCTTTCAAAATAAATCCTGTAGCCTCCTTCACATGATTTTCCTGTGTACACATCCTGTGAAATACGATAAGCTGTGATTATTCTCTGTTTGCGTTTTGGATGAAAGCTAGATTTGATAGGGCATGATGAGTGTCCGTAGTTTTATGGATTTTAGGTAGTAAATACAATTGTCTAGGGCATGGGGTGTCTGGCACGTATAAGTAAAACATTTGTTTGTCAGTAATGTAGTTGTTTCTCAGGAAGTTCCATATGATCTGTCTCATCTTTCTCTGGGTCTCCTGCTGCAGTGAGTCAGGGGTCTACAATGTTTTTGAATTACTCAGTTGGTCTTTGAGGTACTGAGTTTTATCCAATATAAAAAAATGTTTGATCCTCTGTGCTGGTTTTATAACTATGTTGAATTCTTACTTAATGACTTTAAAGCTGTACGCTCCTGTTTTCTCTGATTATACATTTACATTTACATTTTAGTCATTTAGCAGACGCTCTTATCCAGAGCGACTTACAGGAGCAATTAGGGTTAAGTGCCTTGCTCAAGGGCACATTTACGTCATTTAGCAGACGCTCTTATCCAGAGCGACTTACAAATTGGTGCATTCACCCTATAGCCAGTGGGATAACCACTTTACAATTATTATTTTTATTTTTATTTAAAAAAAAAAAATTGGGGGGGGGAGGGTAGAAGGATGACTTTATCCTATCCCAGGTGTTCCTTAAAGAGGTGGGGTTTCAAATGTCTCCGGAAGGTGGTGAGTGACTCCGCTGTCCTGGCGTCGTGAGGGAGCTTGTTCCACCATTGGGGTGCCAGAAGAGCGAACAGTTTTGACTGGGCTGAGCGGGAACTATGCTTCCGCAGAGGAAGGGGAGCCAGCAGGCCAGAGGTGGATGAACGCAATGCCCTCGTTTGGGTGTAGGGACTGATCAGAGCCTGAAGGTACGGAGGTGCCGTTCCCCTCACTGCTCCATAGGCAAGCACCATGGTCTTGTAACGGATGCGAGCTTCAACTGGAAGCCAGTGGAGTGTGCGGAGGAGGGGGGGTGACGTGAGAGAACTTGGGAAGGTTGAACACCAGACGGGCTGCGGCATTCTGGATGAGTTGTAGGGGTTTAATGGCACAGGCAGGGAGCCCAGCCAACAGCGAGTTGCAGTAATCCAGACGGGGAGATGACAAGTGCCTGGATTAGGACCTGTGCCGCTTCCTGTGTAAGGCAGGGTCGTACTCTCCGAATGTTGTAGAGCATGAACCTGCAGGATCGGGTCACCGCCTTGATGTTAGCGGAGAACGACAGGGTGTTGTCCAGGGTCACGCCAAGGCTCTTCGCACTCTGGGAGGAGGACACAACGGAGTTGTCAACCGTGATGACGAGATCATGGAACGGGCAGTCCTTCCCCGGGAGGAAGAGCAGCTCCGTCTTGCCAGGGTTCAGCTTGAGGTGGTGATCCGTCATCCATACTGATATGTCGGCCAGACATGCAGAGATGCGATTCGCCACCTGGTTATCAGAAGGGGGAAAGGAGAAGATTAGTTGTGTATCGTCAGCGTAGCAATGATAGGAGAGGCCATGTGAGGATATGACAGAGCCAAGTGACTTGGTGTATAGGGAGAAAAGGAGAGGGCCTAGAACTGAGCCCTGGGGACACCAGTGGTGAGAGCACGTGGTGCGGAGACAGCTTCTCGCCACGCCACTTGGTAGGAGCGACCGGTCAGGTAGGACGCAATCCAGGAGTGAGCCGCGCCGGGAGATGCCCAGCTCGGAGAGGGTGGAGAGGAGGATCTGATGGTTCACAGTATCAAAGGCAGCAGACAGGTCTAGAAGGACAAGAGCAGAGGAGAGAGAGTTAGCTTTAGCAGTGCGGAGAGCCTCCGTGATACAGAGAAGAGCAGTCTCAGTTGAATGACCAGTCCTGAAACCTGACTGGTTTGGATCAAGAAGGTCATTCTGAGAGAGATAGCAAGAGAGTTGGCTAAAGACGGCACGCTCAATAGTTTTGGAAAGAAAAGAAAGAAGGGATACTGGTCTGTAGTTGTTGACATCAGTGGGATCGAGTGTTGGTTTTTTGAGAAGGGGTGCAACTCTCGCTCTCTTGAAGACGGAAGGGACATGGCCAGCGGTCAAGGATGAGTTGATCAGCGAGGTGAGGTAGGGGAGAAGGTCACCGGAGATGGTCTGGAGAAGAGAGGAGGGGATGGGGTCAAGCGGGCAGGTTGTTGGGCGGCCTGCAGTCACTAGTCGCAAGATTTTAGTGACTGCAGAGAGAGGGGAGAGAGAGGGGAGAAAGAAGTCAAAGCATAGGGTAGGGCAGTGTGAGCAGGACCAGCAGTGACATTAGACTTAACAAACGAGGATCGGATGTCGTCAACCTTCTTTTCAAAGTGGTTGCGAAGTCATCCACAGAGAGGGAGGAGGGGGGGAGGATTCAGCAGTGAGGAGAATATGGCAAAGAGCTTCCTAGTGTTAGAGGCAGATGCTTGGAATTTAGAGTGGTAGAAAGTGGCCTTAGCAGCAGAAACAGATGAAGAAAATGTAGAGAGGAGGGAGTGAAAAGATGCCAGGTCGGCAGGGAGTTTAGTTTTCTTCCATTTCCGCTCAGCTGCCCGGAGCTCTGTTCTGTGAGCTCGCAATGAGTCATCAAGCCACGGAGCTGGAGGGGAGGACCGAGGCCGGCCGGGAGGATAGGGGGACACAGGGAGTCAAAGGATGCAGAAAGGGAGGAGAGGAGGGTTGAGGAGGCAGAATCAGGAGATTGGAGGGAGAAGGATTGAGCAGAGGGAAGAGATGATAGGATGGAAGAGGAGAGAGTAGTGGGAGAGAGAGAGTGAAGGTTGCGGCGGCGCGTTACCATCTGTGTAGGGGCAGAGTGAGTAGTGTTGGAGGAGAGCGATAGAGAAAAGGATACAAAGTAGTGGTCGGAAACATGGAGGGGAGTTGCAGTGAGATAAGTAGAAGAGCAAGATCTAGTAAAGATGAAGTCAAGCGTATTGCCTGCCTTGTGAGTAGGGGGGGACGGTGAGAGGGTGAGGTCAAAAGAGGAGAGGAGTGGAAAGAAGGAGGCAGAGAGAAATGAGTCAAATGTAGACGTAGGGAGGTTGAAATCCCCCAAAACTGTGAAGGGTGAGCCATCCTCAGAAAAGGAACTTATCAAGGCGTCAAGCTCATTGATGAACTCTCCAAGGGAACCTGG
Organism: Coregonus clupeaformis; assembly: GCF_020615455.1. Classification (NCBI taxonomy): domain Eukaryota; kingdom Metazoa; phylum Chordata; class Actinopteri; order Salmoniformes; family Salmonidae; genus Coregonus; species Coregonus clupeaformis. The sequence goes on from NW_025533703.1 coordinate 132,724, forward strand.
AGGGCGATAGATGACAAGGATATTAAGCTTAAATGGGCTAGTGACTGTGACAGCGTGGAATTCAAATGAGGAGATAGACAGATGGGTTAGGGTGTCACGAGTTACAAAGCCAGAACCCAGAAGCAGACCAGGACAAGGTAAGTTGAAACGAAGGTGAGTGTTTATTACAAAGTCAAGAGTGATGCTGAATAATCCAGGGAACAGAGCGGGCGGCGTTGATTAGTTGTTGGGGGTGCAGTGGTTGATCCAATCATGGCTCGGCAGCCGCCGACCACCAGGCAGAGGTTGGATGAAGGTTCCGGACGAGTGACTGCAGATGGAACAAAACGGAGGTAAGTAAACAACGAACCAACAAGGTGCAAAACAACAAAACTAACGCTAGAAGCTCTAAGACTGATACTCTGGTAAACCTACTGTTCATGGCTAACGATCCGGCAGGGAATGGATGTTAGGCCAGAGCCTAAGAAGGGTGATGATCAGGACCAGGTGTGCAGATTGCTGATGGGATGCAGGTGCGGAAATCAAGAGAGCTCCCCGGAGCGTTCCAGAACCCTCGGGAAACTGGAGATCACGAGCAGAAAAACTAGTCCACAGACAGGACCCGACTCAGACTGCCGGGATCGTTACATAGGGGAAAAATTGAGAATGACCACTTGGGAGAGATGAGGATTCCTGTGCCACCACCCCTCTGACCAGATGCTCTCGGGGTATGCGAGAACACATGGTCAGACGAGGAGAGAGCAGTAGGAGTAGCAGTGTTTTCAGTGGTAATCCATGTTTCCGTCAGCGCCAGGAAGTCGAGGGACTGGAGGGTAGCATAGGCTGGGATGAAGTCAGCCTTGTTGGCGGCAGAACGGCAGTTCCAGAGGCTGCCTGAGACCTGGAACTCCAGGTGTGTGGTGCGTGCAGGGACCACCAGGTTAGAGAGGCAGCAGCCACGCGGTGTGAGGCGTTTGTGTAGCCTGTGCGGAGAGGAGAGAACAGGGATAGGCAGAGGCATAGTTGACAGGCTGCAGCGGATGGCTACAATAATGCAGAGGAGATCGGAATGAAATGAACTAAACATCTGGGAAAGGAGAGAGCAGGCCTCCCTCACCAAAAAAATATATATATATATATATATATATATATATATATATATAACTCTCCCAACTTCCACCTCAGAAACTATAATTGTTTCGCTGAACCACCCGAATAAAACTCTCCCAACTTCCACTTTAGAAATTAGAATTGTTGTAAACTACAGCAGACTGTTATCAGTAGCTGTAATTAAGTACAGCAGCTACCAACCACCTAACGTTAATGCCTCGGATAATGAGGTTAGAAAAACAGCTGAATGGTGCGGGTAGCTGGCTCAATCACAGGTACTCTTAAGCATGAAATAACATTGGAAACAACTAACCACAGTTGCTAAAAGTTACCAGTAGCTACCCGCTAGCTAGCTAGCTAGCTTTGTTGGTCCAAGTAGTGGGTAAGCTAGCCTCGTGCTTCGCCGGGGTCCGCCGAATACAGTCCTTACCTACAATAATTACCTACAGTAACCTACAATAACTACCTGAGTAAGCTACCTATAATACCAAACTACAATACCTACCTACAATCTAAATACATGGTTTAAGCTTTACTCAACACCATATAAGAAGCCAAGCTTACCTTTCATAACGCAGCAATGATTAAACGTTGGGTAGCTAGCACAAAGATATTGTATTTAGCTACTACAGTACAGCCAGCTGGTAGTGTTGGCTAGCTAGCAATGGCTGCTGTGTTGACTTTGTTTGAAAAACGGCGTCGCTGCGAACGAATGTAGCTGGCTAAAAGGATATTGTTTTTAGTTGCTACCGTTGCTAATAGCTACTCGCCAGCTAATCCAGGAGGTGAGTTAGCTAGCTAGCTTCGTGCTACACCCGGCACCGCCGAATACAAAAGTAACCTACAATAACTACACAACAACTACCCACAACAGCCCACGATGCCTACCTATAATACCTAACTACAATCTAAATACATAGTTTAAGCCTTACTCGACAAAGCCCAAGCTATGTATAAAGCCAAACTGGCAGACTGCAATCAGTAGCCGTAATTAAGTACAGCAGCTACCAACCACCTAACGTTAATGATAATGAGGTTAGAAAAACAGCTGAATGGTGCGGGTAGCTGGCTCAATCACAGGTACTCTTAAGCGTGAAATAACATTGGAAACAACTAACCACAGTTGCTAAAAGTTACCAGTAGCTACCCGCTAGCTAGCTAGCTAGCTTTGTTGGTCCAAGTAGTGGGTAAGCTAGCCTCGTGCTTCGCCGGGGTCCGCCGAATACAGTCCTTACCTACAATAATTACCTACAATAACCTACAATAACTACCTGAGTAAACTACCTATAATACCTAACTACAATACCTTGACGTTTGTTTGTTGATTTCCGTTGGTACTTGCAAAATGTAACCTAAATATTTTGCCACACGAAACCTAAATGTAGTAAAGGAAATGGAGTCCTTTTGAGTTGACGTCTGCATCGTATGAGACTGACTGCTGCTTGGGTTCCCAACAGGATGAACTAATAAATGGTCATCTTTGATTATCGGTATTGTAGTTAAAATGATTAAGTCGTTTTCATTCCCTGTGATAAGTATGTTGTAGACTATTTGACTTGAGCCCGTTTTTAGTAGCATAACGAGTTTATAATTGCATAATTCGCTTATTAGTAGTAATAGCTTGTTATTGGTTAGGATGTTGGCGCTGGAGAGTTATTGCAGCAGCAACAACGGGAAGTCCAGAACGTGTCTATGTCCAGATATGTTACTGCTGTATATTCATATTTCAAAAGGAAGCAGGTAAAGAGCCACGGTCGAGTCTCAGTTCCTGGTAAGGTCAGGCTAGTTACTGTGGAACTACGCAGGGAGGGACATGGAGTTCAACACTGAGATGAGGACACCAGTTGAAGAGAGACAAAACCTCTGGGAGAGGGGGGCTAGAAGGGCATATCCCAACAACACTCTAACTGTTGTCTTATCTTACACACACGTCCCTGCCCAAACGAAGGTTCTGGACTCAGGCTGGGCCACGATGACAGGAACATGAGGATCAGACTCAGTTCCTGCCCAGAAACAGAGACTGATTGTTCATCCTAGACATAGAAGGAGGTGACTCCTAGTCGGAAGGCATACATCTATTCTGTGTGACCTGAATGTGTTTCCGTGGAGCTGTATCATCCAGTTTGGGTGTAATACATTTAGTCTGAGCTTCCTTTTGGTGTACAACTGGATTTGTACCAGAACATAGAATCTAACAAGTATGAAGATCACTCCTGAGCTCCAGAACATAGAATCTAACAAGTATGAAGATCACTCCTGAGCTCCAGAACCTAACATAGAACCTAACAAGTATGAAAATCACTCCTGAGCTCCATAACATAGAATCTAACAAGTATGAAGATCCCTCCTGAGCTCCAGAACCTAGAACCTAACAAGTATGAAGACCACTCCTGAGCTCCATAACATAGAATCTAACAAGTATGAAGATCACTCCTGAGCTCCAGAACATAGAATCTAACAAGTATGAAGATCACTCCTGAGCTCCAGAACATAGAACCTAACAAGTATGAAAATCACTCCTGAGCTCCATAACATAGAATCTAACAAGTATGAAGATCCCTCCTGAGCTCCAGAACCTAGAACCTAACAAGTATGAAGATCCCTCCTGAGCTCCAGAACCTAGAACCTAACAAGTATGAAGATCACTCCTGAGCTCCATGCAATTTATCTTAGTGGGTGTAGGTATGAACATGAGGCCCTTCTCCAGAAGTTGCTGTTCTGCCGCTGTAAGCCTAAAAGTAACTGATCGGTTAAGGACATTGGAGTGTTGGGGAGCGACACTAGTACACTCTTCCCCTCTTAATAGATTAATTTGTCTAGCCAGTAGTTCAAAATCTTTACAGCTGTATCGGGTCTCCAATGCACTGGATCGTCCTGTACTGTGTGGATCGTTCTGTACTGTGTGGATCGTCCTGCGTTGTGTGGATCGTTCTGCACTGTGTGGATCGTTCTGTACTGTGTGGATCGTCCTGCACTGTGTGGATCGTTCTGTACTGTGTGGATCGTTCTGCACTGTGTGGATCGTTCTGTACTGTGTGGATCGTTCTGTACTGTGTGGATCGTTCTGTACTGTGTGGATCGTTCTGTACTGTGTGGATCGTTCTGTACTGTGTCGATCGTTCTGCGTTGTGTGGATCGTTCTGTACTGTGTGGATCGTTCTGTACTGTGTGGATCGTTCTGTACTGTGTGGATCGTTCTGCACTGTGTGGATCGTTCTGTACTGTGTGGATCGTTCTGCACTGTGTGGATCGTTCTGTACTGTGTGGATCGTCCTGCACTGTGTGGATCGTCCTGTACTGTGTGGATCGTTCTGTACTGTGTGGATCGTCCTGCGTTGTGTGGATCGTTCTGCACTGTGTGGATCGTTCTGTACTGTGTGGATCGTCCTGCACTGTGTGGATCGTTCTGTACTGTGTGGATCGTTCTGCACTGTGTGGATCGTTCTGTACTGTGTGGATCGTTCTGTACTGTGTGGATCGTTCTGTACTGTGTGGATCGTTCTGTACTGTGTCGATCGTTCTGTACTGTGTCGATCGTTCTGCGTTGTGTGGATCGTTCTGTACTGTGTGGATCGTTCTGTACTGTGTGGATCGTTCTGTACTGTGTGGATCGTTCTGCACTGTGTGGATCGTTCTGTACTGTGTGGATCGTTCTGCACTGTGTGGATCGTTCTGTACTGTGTGGATCGTCCTGCACTGTGTGGATCGTCCTGTACTGTGTGGATTGTTCTGTACTGTGTGGATCGTCCTGCGTCGTGTGGATCGTTCTGCACTGTGTGGATCGTTCAGTACTGTGTGGATCATCCTGCACTGTGTGGATCGTTCTGCACTGTGTGGATCGTTCTGCACTGTGTGGATCGTTCTGTACTGTGTGGATCGTCCTGCACTGTGTGGATCGTCCTGTACTGTGTGGATTGTTCTGTACTGTGTGGATCGTCCTGCGTCGTGTGGATTGTTCTGCACTGTGTGGATCGTTCAGTACTGTGTGGATCATCCTGCACTGTGTGGATCGTTCTGCACTGTGTGGATCGTTCTGCACTGTGTGGATCATCCTGTACTGTGTGGATCGTTTTGTACTGTGTGGATCGTCCTGCACTGTGTGGATCGTTCTGTACTGTGTGGATCGTTCTGTACTGTGTGGATCGTTCTGCGTTGTGTGGATCGTTCTGCGTTGTGTGGATCGTTCTGTACTGTGTAGATCGTTCTGTACTGTGTGGATCGTTCTGCGTTGTGTGGATCGTCCTGCGCTGTGTGGATCGTTCTGCACTGTGTGGATCGTTCTGCACTGTGTGGATCGTTCTGCACTGTGTGGATCGTTCTGTACTGTGTGGATCGTCCTGTACTGTGTGGTTCGTTCTGTACTGTGTGGATCGTTCTGCGTTGTGTGGATCGTTCTGCACTGTGTGGATCGTTCTGCACTGTGTGGATCGTCCTGCACTGTGTGGATCGTCCTGCACTGTGTGTATCGTCCTGTACTGTGTGGATCGTTCTGTACTGTGTGGATCGTTCTGCGTTGTGTGGATCGTTCTGCACTGTGTGGATTGTTCTGCAATGTGTGTATCGTCCTGCGTTGTGTGGATCGTTCTGCGTTGTGTGGATTGTTCTGTACTGTGTAGATCATTCTGTACTGTGTAGATCGTTTTGCGTTGTGTGGATCGTCTTGCGCTGTGTGGATCGTTCTGCACTGTGTGGATCGTTCTGCACTGTGTGGATCGTTCTGTACTGTGTGGATCGTTCTGTACTGTGTGGATCGTTCTGTACTGTGTGGATCGTTCTGCATTGTGTGGATCGTTCTGCACTGTGTGAATCGTTCTGCACTGTGTGGATCGTCCTGCACTGTGTGGATCGTTCTGTACTGTGTGGATCGTCCTGCACTGTGTGTATCGTCCTGTACTGTGTGGATCGTTCTGTACTGTGTGGATCATTCTGTGTTGTGTGGATCATTCTGCACTGTGTGGATCGTTCTGAAATCTGTGTATCGTCCTGCGTTGTGTGGATTGTTCTGTACTGAGTGGATCGTTTTGTACTGTGTGGATTGTCCTGCACTGTGTGGATCGTTCTGCACTGTGTGGATCGTTCTGTACTGTGTGGATCGTCCTGCACTGTGTGGATCGTTCTGCACTGTGTGGATCGTTCTGTACTGTGTGGATCGTTCTGTACTGTGTGGATCGTCCTGCACTGTGTGTATCGTTCTGCACTGTTTGGATCGTTCTGCGTTGTGTGAATCGTTCTGCACTGTGTGGATCGTTCTGTACTGTGTGGATCGTTCTGTACTGTGTGGATCGTTCTGCGTTGTGTGGATCGTTCTGCACTGTGTGGATCATTCTGTACTGTGTGGATCGTCCTGCGTTGTGTGGATCGTTCTGCACTGTGTGGATCGTTCTGTACTGTGTGGATCGTTCTGCGTTGTGTGGATCGTTCTGTACTGTGTGGATTGTTCTGCGTTGTGTGGATCGTCCTGCGTTGTGTGGATCGTTCTGTACTGTGTGGATCGTTCTGTGTTGTGTGGATCGTTCTGCACTGTATGGATCGTTCTGCGTTGTCTGGATCGTCCTGCACTGTGTGGATCGTTCTGTACTGTGTGGATCGTCCTGCACTGTGTGGATCGTCCTGCACTGTGTGGATTGTTCTGTACTGTGTGGATTATCCTGCTTTGTGTGGATCGTCCTGTACTGTGTGGATCGTTCTGCACTGTGTGGATCGTTCTGTACTGTGTGGATCGTTCTATACTGTGTGGATCGTTCTCTACTTTGTGGATCGTTCTGCACTGTGTGGATCGTCCTGCAATGTGTGGATCGTTCTGCACTGTGTGGATCGTTCTGTACTGTGTGGATCGTTCTGTACTGTGTGGATCGTTCTGTACTGTCTGGATCGTTCTGTACTGTGTGGATCGTCCTGCACTGTGTGGATCGCTCTGCGTTGTGTGAATCGTTCTGCACTGTGTGGATCGTTCTGTACTGCATGGATCGTTCTGTACTGTGTGGATCATTCTGCACTGTGTGGATCGTCCTGCACTGTGTGGATCGTTCTGCACTGTGTGGATCGTTCTGTGTTGTGTGGATCGTTCTGCGTTGTGTGGATCGTTCTGTACTGTGTGGATCGTCCTGTACTGTGTGGATCGTCCTGCACTGTGTGGATTGTTCTGCACTGTGTGGATCTTTCTGTACTGTGTGGATCGTTCTGTACTGTGTGGATCGTTCTGTACTGTGTGGATCGTTCTGTACTGTGTGGATCGTCCTGTACTGTATGGATCGTCCTGCACTGTGTGGATCGTTCTGCACTGTTTGGATCTTTCTGTACTGTGTGGATCGTTCTGTACTGTGTGGATTGTTCTGCACTGTGTGGATTGTTCTGTACTGTTTGGATCGTTCTGCACTGTGTGGATCGTTCTGCGTTGTGTGAATCGTTCTGCACTGTATGGATCGTTCTGTACTGTGTGGATCATTCTGCACTGTGTGGATCGTCCTGCACTGTGTGGATCGTTCTGCACTGTGTGGATCGTTCTGCGTTGTGTGGATCGTTCTGCGTTGTGTGGATCGTTCTGTACTGTGTGGATCGTCCTGTACTGTGTGGATCGTCCTGCACTGTGTGGATCGTTCTGCACTGTGTGGATCTTTCTGTACTGTGTGGATCGTCCTGTACTGTGTGGATCGTCCTGCACTGTGTGGATCGTTCTGCACTGTGTGGATCTTTCTGTACTGTGTGGATCGTTCTGTACTGTGTGGATCGTTCTGTACTGTGTGGATCGTTCTGCACTGTGCGGATCGTTCTGCACTGTGTGTATCGTCCTGTACTGTGTGGATTGTTCTGTACTGTGTGGATCGTCCTGCACTGTGTGGATCGTTCTGTACTGTGTGGATCGTTCTGCATTGTGTGGATCGTTCTGCGTTGTGTGGATCGTTCTGTACTGTGTGGATCGTTCTGTACTGTGTGGATCATAAAGAGTTTAATTTAAGTGATTAAATATTCACTTAGGCACTGACTTGGTGAAGGCTACATGACTGAAAACCATTGAATGCAACAACCATGAAGGATGCTATGTGTGTTGTGTGTAGGAACAGAGGTTGAGGATGAAGGCTGTTATGTGTGGTGTGTGTAGGAAGAGAGGTTGAGGATGAAGGATGTTATGTGTGGTGTGTGTTAGGTTTAGGGTTAGGGTCTGTGTGGACCACAGTGTTGTTCCTACACTGCAATTACCTGAGGGACAGGTATATCCTCAGAGACCTGGGAAAACCACTATATACACAAACATACACACACACACCGACACACACACATGCACACACACAGACATGCACGCACGCACTCACACACACAGGACCGGCCACATCTGTTCTTTGCTTTGTTCCCATGTTCCGATCCCACCGACCAGAACAGACGTGTATTCAGCTCCCAGAACGCAGGAACTGGACAGGACTGTCCCTGTAACAAAAACAGCATTTAATGATGCCTCCGCTCTGAAATGACCAACACAAAGACTATACCCCGTGGGTTTGACTATACGGTCTATAGACTATACCACGTGGGTTTGACTATACGGTCTATAGACTATACCCCGTGGGTTTGACTATACGGTCTATAGACTATACCTTGTGGGTTTGACTATACGGTCTATAGACTATACCCCGTGGGTTTGACTATACGGTCTATAGACTATACCCCGTGGGTTTGACTATACAGTCTATAGACTATACCCAGTGGGTTTGACTATACGGTCTATAGACTATACCCCGTGGGTTTGACTATACGGTCTATAGACTATACCGTGTGGGTTTGACTATACGGTCTATAGACTATACCCGTGGGTTTGACTATAAAGTCTATAGACTATACCCCGTGGGTTTGACTATAAAGTCTATAGACTATACAGTGTGGGTTTGACTATACGGTCTATAGACTATACCCCGTGGGTTTGACTATACGGTCTATAGACTATACCCCGTGGGTTTGACTATACGGTCTATAGACTATACCCCGTGGGTTTGACTATACGGTCTATAGACTATACCCCGTGGGTTTGACTATACGGTCTATAGACTATACCCCGTGGGTTTGACTATACGGTCTATAGACTATACCCCGTGGGTTTGACTATACGGTCTATAGACTATACCCCGTGGGTTTGACTATACGGTCTATAGACTATACCCCGTGGGTTTGACTATACGGTCTATAGCCTATACCCCGTGGGTTTGACTATACGGTCTATAGACTATACCCCGTGGTTTGACTATACGGTCTATAGACTATACCCCATGGGTTTGACTATACAGTCTATAGACTATACCCTGTGGGTTTGACTATACGGTCTATAGACTATACCCCGTGGGTTTGACTATACGGTCTATAGACTATACAGTGTGGGTTTGACTATACGGTCTATAGACTATACCCCGTGGGTTTGACTATACGGTCTATAGACTATACCCCATGGGTTTGACTATACGGTCTATAGACTATACCGTGTGGGTTTGACTATACGGTCTATAGACTGTAACCCGTGGGTTTGACTATACGGTCTATAGACTATACCCCGTGGGTTTGACTATACGGTCTATAGACTATACCGTGTGGGTTTGACTATAAAGTATATAGACTATACCACGTGGGTTTGACTATAAAGTCTATAGACTATACCACGTGGGTTTGACTATACAGTCTATAGACTATACCCCGTGGGTTTGACTATACGGTCTATAGACTATTCCGTGTGGGTTTGACTATACAGTCTATAGACTATACCCCGTGGGTTTGACTATACGGTCTATAGACTATACCGTGTGGGTTTGACTATACGGTCTATAGACTATACCGTGTGGGTTTGACTATACGGTCTATAGACTATACCCCGTGGGTTTGACTATACGGTCTATAGACTATACCCTGTGGGTTTGACTATACGGTCTATAGACTATACCGTGTGGGTTTGACTATACAGTCTATAGACTATACCGTGTGGGTTTGACTATACGGTCTATAGACTATACCGTGTGGGTTTGACTATAATGTCTATAGACTATACCACGTGGGTTTGACTATACAGTCTATAGACTATACCCCGTGGGTTTGACTATACGGTCTATAGACTATACCACGTGGGTTTGACTATACGGTCTATAGACTATACCATGTGGGTTTGACTATACGGTCTATAGACTATACCGTGTGGGTTTGACTATACGGTCTATAGACTATACCCCGTGGGTTTGACTATACGGTCTATAGACTATACGATGTGGGTTTGACTATACGGTCTATAGACTATACCCCGTGGGTTTGACTATACGGTCTATAGCCTATACCCCGTGGGTTTGACTATACGGTCTATAGACTATACCCAGTGGGTTTGACTATACAGTCTATAGACTATACCGTGTGGGTTTGACTATACGGTCTATAGACTATACCCCGTGGGTTTGACTATACGGTCTATAGACTATACCGTGTGGGTTTGACTATACGGTCTATAGACTATACCCCGTGGGTTTGACTATACTGTCTATAGACTATTCCCCGTGGGTTTGACTATACGGTCTATAGACTATACCCCGTGGGTTTGACTATACGGTCTATAGACTATATCGTGTGGGTTTGACTATACAGTCTATAGACTATACCGTGTGGGTTTGACTATACGGTCGATAGACTATACCCCGTGGGTTTGACTATACGGTCTATAGACTATACCCCGTGGGTTTGACTATACGGTCTATAGACTATACCGTGTGGGTTTGACTATACGGTCTATAGACTATACCGTGTGGGTTTGACTATACGGTCTATAGACTATACCCCGTGGGTTTGACTATACGGTCTATAGACTATACCGTGTGGGTTTGACTATACGGTCTATAGACTATACCCCGTGGGTTTGACTATATGGTCTATAGACTATACCCCGTGGGTTTGACTATACGGTCTATAGACTATACCCCGTGGGTTTGACTATACGGTCTATAGACTATACCCCTTGGGTTTGACTATACGGTCTATAGACTATACCGTGTGGGTTTGACTATAAAGTCTATAGACTATACCACGTGGGTTTGACTATACAGTCTATAGACTATACCACGTGGGTTTGACTATACAGTCTATAGACTATACCACGATGGTTTGACTATACAGTGTATAGACTATACCGTGTGGGTTTGACTATACAGTCTATAGACTATACCGTCTAGGTTTGACTATACGGTCTATAGACTATACCACGTGGGTTTGACTATACGGTCTATAGACTATACCACGTGGGTTTGACTATACGGTCTATAGACTATACCCCGTGGGTTTGACTATACGGTCTATAGACTATACCGTGTGGGTTTGACTATACGGTCTATAGACTATACCCCGTGGGTTTGACTATACAGTCTATAGACTATACCCCGTGGGTTTGACTATACGGTCTATAGACTATACCCCGTGGGTTTGACTATACGGTCTATAGACTATACCCCGTGGGTTTGACTATACGGTCTATAGACTATACCCCGTGGGTTTGACTATATGGTCTATAGACTATACCCCGTGGGTTTGACTATACGGTCTATAGACTATACCCCGTGGGTTTGACTATACGGTCTATAGACTATACCCCATGGGTTTGACTATACAGTCTATAGACTATTCCGTGTGGGTTTGACTATACGGTCTATAGACTATACCCCGTGGGTTTGACTATACGGTCTATAGACTATACCCCGTGGGTTTGACTATACGGTCTATAGACTATACCGTGTGGGTTTGACTATACGGTCTATAGACTATACTCCGTGGGTTTGACTATACAGTTTATAGACTATACCGTCTAGGTTTGACTATACGGTCTATAGACTATACCCCGTGAGTTTGACTATACGGTCTATAGACTATACCCCGTGGGTTTGACTATACAGTCTATAGACTATACCCCGTGGGTTTGACTATACCGTCTATAGACTATACCGTCTAGGTTTGACTATACAGTCTATAGACTATACCCCGTGGGTTTGACTATACGGTCTATAGACTATACCGTGTTGGTTTGACTATTCGGTCTATAGACTATACCCCATGGGTTTGACTATACGGTCTATAGACTATACCACGTGGGTTTGACTATACAGTCTATAGACTATACCCCGTGGGTTTGACTATAAGGTCTATAGCCTATACCCCGTGGGTTTGACTATACGGTCTATAGACTATACCCCGTGGGTTTGACTATACGGTCTATAGACTATACCACGTGGGTTTGACTATACGGTCTATAGACTATACCCCGTGGGTTTGACTATACGGTCTATAGCCTATACCCCGTGGGTTTGACTATACGGTCTATAGACTATACCGTGTTGGTTTGACTATACGGTCTATAGACTATACCCCGTGGGTTTGACTATACAGTCTATAGACTATACCCCATGGGTTAGACTATACGGTCTATAGACTATACCCCGTGGGTTTGACTATACGGTCTATAGACTATACCCCGTGGGTTTGACTATACAGTCTATAGACTATACCCCGTGGGTTTGACTATACGGTCTATAGACTATACCCCGTGGGTTTGACTATACGGTCTATAGACTATACCCCGTGGGTTTGACTATACAGTCTATAGACTACATCACCATTGACTTGACTGGGATCAGGTTGAGTGGATGGACAGAGCAGCAACACGTCCACCGCTTGTTTGTTAGCTGATTAATTTCAGTACAGCTGTGGCAGTCAACTGGCAATAACAAGCTATAGGAGATGAGTAAATAAATGGGGAAATTAAGTTTGAAATGGATCTATGCTTCATATGAAATCTATTATTCATGTCCATGCTGCTCATTGTTTATCATTGCTCCATTGTGTCATACCCCTCTTTGTTGCCCAGCAACATTGCTCTGCATTATTGTAAGACTTTACATTGTATTATAAGACTATAGGATAGGATAAAGTCATCCTTCTACCCCCCCGCCCCCCCCACCCCACAAAAAAAATAAAAATAAAAAAATAAATAATGTAAAGTGGTTATCCCACTGGCTATAGGGTGAATGCACCAATTTGTAAGTCGCTCTGGATAAGAGCGTCTGCTAAAAGACGTAAATGTAATGTAAATATAAGACTATATTGTGTGGGTTTACAGAAAGTGCCATGTTGGCCAACGTTTACCGTCTGCTGGAGAAACTCGCTTGTTGCGTCCCAAATGGCACCCTATTCCCTATATAGTGCACACTTATCGGGAATAGGGTGCTAATTGGGATGCAAGGAGTGTCTGGACAGATTTAAAAGACACACAGCTGTTACTGTGTCTCTCCCCATAGCTCACAGGGCAGATAACATTGGATCTAGTTTTGTCTCTGTCTGTTTTTAAGAAAACTGAAAGGTTATTATGAGGTGACGGTAAATAGGGTAAATTGTGTTTCTGTTGTAAGGGGCCTGTGTTTTAAGGAAGGTCCTGCGTGATGTCGCTCGGGAGGTTGAGGCTTTCTGAGTTGTAAAAAATACCTTTGTGTGTGTGCTGTCTGTCTGTCTGTCTGTCTGTCTGTCTGTCTGTCTGTCTGTCTGTCTGTGATTCATTAACCTTTCACGGATTTCAAAGGAAATGACTGGTAAAATAAATATGGTGGAAACTCCTCCTAGCCTCCACCAATCCAACGCTTTTAGATTTGTGACAAGTAGTGAAGGAGTGCAGATGTTATTGGGACGTCCCCACATCTTACTGTATAGTCTGATGTATGTGACTTCCATGTGGTGTCGGCATGCCAGAGATGGCTCTAGTTACTGAGACACAGCTGGATTAAATAATGACTGTTATGGGCGATTTCTTTAACACTAGTTGCAGCTGGTTATATTATATATCATCTGAAAGGTGACCTTTCATGACCTTTCATAACCACTCGTCAAACAAAGTTTAAAATGTATCAGGTTTTGTTAACGGAATTTATACAGATCATTCTAAAAATGTGCCCTAGAGGTCAAAGTTCAAGGTTCTGTTGACCTGAACATTCTGAAAATGTGTCTGACGTATAGCTGTGAATCTAAGCTTTCCAATGATATAGGAGTATATGTTAGCAATAACTTGCTGTATAACGACATTGTTTATCATTAGTATAAAATGAATCAGATGGAAGGGTGAAAGAAAGTACTGCTATCACACATGTTCCATGAAGTCAATTCAGGATATGATTTGAATTTAAAATACAGAAAATTGAAAAGAAAAACGAAATTGTTTCTTCTTTTCAGTTTATTGAGATACATCATTGAAAATAGAGGCCTTCTTTCAAACTATTAAATTGAAGTTCCAGTTTACTTTCCTTAATTGACTGAATTGAAATGGAATTGTTTTGCATGCATCCCAAATGCCACCCTATTCCCTATACAGTGCACTACTTTTTACAAGAGTCCTATGGTTCCTGGTCAAAAGTAGTGCACTGTAGAGAATAGGGTGGAATTTTTCACTCATCCTATGTTCTGTGTATGTGTGTTTTATTTATCAGGAAGACTGTGTGAACACTGTGGCGTAGACAAACACACACACACACACACACACACACACACACACACACACACACACACACACACACACACACACACACACACACACACACACACACACACACACACACACACACACACACACACACACACACACACACACACACACACACACACACACACACACACACACAAAAGTAAACGAGAAGAGAGGAGCCTGGTCTCTGTGATAATGACTAGCGTGTTGCTGGAACAGTCCTCAACAGCTGGAATCCGACCAGACCAGACAGACCGTCTACCCTCCCTCCCTCCCTCCCTCCCTCCCTCCCTCCCTCCCTCCCTCCCTCCCTCCCTCCATTCCCTCCCTCCTTCTCCATTCCCCCTCTTTCCTCCCTCCCTCCCTCCTTCTCCTTTCCCCCTCTTTCCTCCCTCCCTCCCTCCTTCTCCTTTCCCCCTCTTTCCTCCCTCCCTCCCTCCCCTCCCTCCCTCCCTCCATTCCCTCCCTCCTTCTCCTTTCCCCCTCCCTCCCTCCCTCCCTCCCTCCCTCCCTCCCTCTCTCCCTCTGTTCCAGGCAGGGCAGAGGCACCCCACCCACTGGGGAGTCAGGCCCACCCAGTCAGATTGAGCAAAAAATAACTAAATATTGTTTATTTATATGGTCTACTTGTCAGTGTTCCAAACGGGACACTGTTTGTCTTTTTATACTGTAAAACATTTCCTGTAAAATGTACAGTAATTTACTGGCAGAAATTGGCCAGTAAGTTACTGTAATTCATTTTACAGTACAGCTACTGTAATCAATTTTACGGTAATCAATTTTACGGTACCAACATTTTTACTGTAATTGTATTTATATTACCGGAATTACCCATGCAGCGACATACACTATATATACAAAAGCATGTGGTCACCCTTTCAAATTAGTGGATTTGGCTATTTCAGCCACACTCGTTGCTGACTGGTGTATAAAAAGAGCACACAGCCATGCCATCTCCATAGACAAACATTGGCAGTAGAATGGCCTCACTGAATGCCACCTTTCCAACAAGTCAGTTTGTCAAATTTCTGCCCTTCTGGAGCTGCCCCGGTCAACTGTAAGTGCTGTTATTGTCAAGTGGAAACGTCTAGGAGCAACAACGGCTCAGCCGCTAAGTGGTAGGCCACAAAAGCTCACAGAACGAACTTCCGAGTGCTGAAGCGGGTAGCACGTAAAAATCGTCTGCCCTCGGTTACAACACTCACTACAAAGTTCTAAACTGCCTCTGGAAGCAACGTCAGCACAATAACTGTTCGTCGGGAGCTTCATGAAATGGGTTTCCATGGCCGAGCAGCCGCACACAAGCCTAAGATTACCGTGCGCATTGCCAAGTGTCGGCTGGAGTGGTGTAAAGTTTAAAAACAGACTCAGTGGGGCTGTCAGCGGGGTAAAAGGTACCTCTCCATGGGATCACACCTAGGTCCTCTCTCTCCCCAAAGAGAGACACCTACCTGGGAAGGTCAGTCAACAGTAATGGTTTCAAGAGCCACGCCATGTTAGAGACATAGCACTCATTCTATATTACATCACATTCTCACTAAACTACTAGTTGGACAAAATGGTGGACTGTTATTCTTCTAATGACAAAGGGCTTTAAATCAAGCAATAATCGCACTGCTTGGTATGAAATTGTTAACTGTGAGATGCTTTATTATCAATCATCGAACACTCCCGAGTGGGGCAGTGGTCTAAGGCACTGCATTGCAGTGCTAGCTGTGCCACTAGAGATCCTGGTTCGAATCCAGGCTCTGTCGTAGCCGGCCGTGACCGGGAGACCCATAGGGTGGTGCACAATTGGCCCAGTGTCATCCAGGGTAGGGGAGGGAATGGCCGGCAGGGATGTAGCTCAGTTGTTAGAGCATGGCGTTTGCAACGCCAGGGTTGTGGGTTCGATTCCCATGAGGGGCCAGTATGAAAAAATAATGTATGCACTCACTAACTGTAAGTCGCTCTGGATAAGAGCGTCTGCTAAATGACTAAAATGTAAATGTATTTCTGTAATGTTCCATCTCTCAGTGTTCTGGAATGGAATGCCCTCGCTGACAGAACTACCTTCAACACTCCAAACATCCATGTGATTCCATATTGTGTCTGCATGATGTGTGTTTTAAAAATGACAATACATAATATTTAATGTAACTGGTTGTGTGTCTAGGTGCTGGACATTGCTCCTTCTGAAAGTGTTTGTATATATTTTATACAGACATAATGATGATGATGATGATGATGATGATGATGATGATGAAGGTGAATAAACCACTATTGCTATGCAAACCAAAGTAAATGTATTATTTGTAGTTACTGTACAGTACAAGAGGTGTGATTTTGAAAGCTTTCCATTTTCTCTCCACTGAAGATACTGTTATAACAAGATAAAAAGAATGACAATGACGTTTATTCTTAAAAGTTTTTTTTTTTTAATGTCACACTTCACACATTAGCTTACAAAACATTTTTTGGGGGATAAAAGCGATAAGAAACGTTGCGTCAAGCAGAACTCTTTCCTGGACGTTAAGGCAAAATTGTGCCATAACTTTGTTATTAGAAATTAGAAAAAATATATGCAAAAAAATCAAGCAACCTACTATATTTACATTTTAGTCATTTAGCAGACGCTCTTATCCAGAGCGACTTACAGTTAGTGAGTGCATACATTTTTTTTTTACTGGCCCCCCGTGGGAATTGAACCCACAACCCTGGCATTGCAAACACCATGCTCTGCCAACTGAGCTACATCCCTGCCGGCCCATTCCCTCCCCTACCCTGGACGACGCTGGGCCAATTGTGCGCCGCCCCATGGGTCTCCCGGTCGCGGACGACAGAGCCTTGATAATAGTACCATATGAAGTAATACAATATAATAGAAACACAATAACTATGGTTGTTAGCCGTTATATATAGTCTCACAAGTCTGATGATTGTTTCAGAAATGTAACATAAAAATATATATAGTTATATACAATTTAACTGGACCTCGAGGCTGCCTACTTCCTAAATGCATTTTTGGAAACGTTATTGTAATCAGAAATATTTACAATTTTACTTAAAATATATTAAACTTAAAAAAATGTCAACTTAAAAAATATAAAAAAATGTTAAGGTCCCTTTCATATTCATCATATTTTAGCCTCTACGGGATCGGTGTCCCGTATACGTGACAGTTGATCTAACGTGTGCTAATGTGATTAGCATGACTGTTGTAAGTAACAGCAAACTTTCCAGGACATAGACATGTCTTACATGGGCAGAAAGCTTAAATTCTTGTTAATCAAACTGCACTGTCCAATTTACAGTAGCTATTACAGTGACAAAATACCATGCTATTGTTTGAGGACAGTGCACAAGAACAAAAAACTTATCACAGCAACTGGTTTGTTACATTCACCTCTGAAGGTAAATGATGTACTTACATTCAGTAATCTTGCTCTGATTTGTCATCCTAAGGGTCCCAGATATAAAATGTAGCATCGTTTTGTTTGATCAAATCAATTTTTATATTCAAATGTAGGAACTGGGTTCTACAGATTGAACCCCTGCTGTCTCTTGTTCCACCCCTTCCCCACCCGGCCATCTAGATGTGTGAAAGCTAATGATTTATATTATTATCCATGACATTCCTGGGAGTGTGTAAACTTATATTTTGTATTACCATATCCTTTTTGTATGTTCTCTATAGTTACAGTGAGGGAAAAAAGTATTTGATCCCCTGCTGATTTTGTACGTTTGCCCACTGACAAAGAAATGATCAGTCAATAATTTTAATGGTAGGTTTATTTGAACAGTGAGAGACAGAATAACAACAACAAAAATCCAGAAAAACGCATGTCAAAAATGTTATAAATTGATTTGCATTTTAATTAGGGAAATAAGTATTTGACCCCTCTGCAAAACATGACTTAGTACTTGGTGGCAAAACCCTTGTTGGCAATCACAGAGGTCAGACGTTTCTTGTAGTTGGCCACCAGGTTTGCACACATCTCAGGAGGGATTTTGTCCCACTCCTCTTTGCAGATCTTCTCCAAGTCATTAAGGTTTCGAGGCTGACGTTTGGCAACTCGAACCTTCAGCTCCCTCCACAGATTTCCTATGGGATTAAGGTCTGGAGACTGACTAGGCCACTCCAGGACCTTCATGTGCTTCTTCTTGAGCCACTCCTTTGTTGCCTTGGCCGTGTGTTTTGGGTCATTGTCATGCTGGAATACCCATCCACGACCCATTTTCAATGCCCTGGCTGAGGGAAGGAGGTTCTCACCCAAGATCTGACGGTACATGGCCCCATCCATCGTCCCTTTGATGCGGTGAAGTTGTCCTGTCCCCTTAGCAGAAAAACACCCCCAAAGCATAATGTTTCCATCTCCATGTTTGACGGTGGGGATGGTGTTCTTGGGGTCATAGGCAACATTCCTCCTCCTCCAAACACGGCGAGTTGAGTTGATGCCAAAGAGCTCCATTTTGTTCTCATCTGACCACAACACTTTCACCCAGTTCTCCTCTGAATCATTCAGATGTTCATTGGCAAACTTCAGACGAACATGTGCATATGTGCTTTCTTGAGCATGGGGACCTTGCGGCCGCTGCAGGATTTCAGTCCTTCACGGCGTAGTGTGTTACCAATTGTTTTCTTGGTGACTATGGTCCCAGCTGCCTTGGGATCATTGACAAGATCCTCCCGTGTAGTTCTGAGCTGATTCCTCACCGTTCTCATGATCATTGCAACTCCACGAGGTGAGATCTTGCATGGAGCCCCAGGCCTAGGGAGATTGACATTTCGTTTGTGTTTCTTCCATTTGCGAATAATCGCAGCAACTGTTGTCACCTTCTCACCAAGCTGCTTGGCGATGGTCTTGTAGCCCATTCCAGCCTTGTGTAGGTCTACAATCTTGTCCCTGACATCCTTGGAGAGCTCTTTGGTCTTGGCCATGGTGGAGAGTTTGAAATCTGATTGATTGATTGCTTCTGTGGACAGGTGTCTTTTATACAGGTAACAAACTGAGATTAGGAGCACTCCCTTTATGAGTGTGCTCTAATCTAAGCTTGTTACCTGTATAAAAGACACCTGGGAGACAGACATCTTTCTGATTGAGAGGGGGTCAAATACTTATTTTCCTCATTAAAATGCAAATCAATTTATAACATTTTTGACATGCGTTTTTCTGGATGTTTTTGTTGTTATTCTGTCTCTAACTGTTCAAATTAACCTACCATTAAAATTATAGACTGATCATTTCTTTGTCAGTGGGAAAACGTACAAAATCAGCAGGGGATCAAATCCTTTTTTCCCTCACTGTATGTACTTGAAAATGTATCAATTGACCAATTCGGCACATTTGAGCAGACTTGATTCAAAATAGTCCAGTATTGCAATGCTTCACTGGATCAATCTGAAAATTTGCACACACACTGCTGCCATCTAGTGGCCAAAATCTAAATTGTGTCTAAACTGCAATATTATATTGTGGCCTTTCTCTTGCATTTCAAATATGATGGAAAAAAAAAAAGAAAAAAGGAAACTTATGTTTTTTTGTTTGTATGATCTGTAACCAGATCTAATGTGTTATATTCTCCTACATTAATTTGACATTTCCACAAACTTCAAAGTGTTTCCTTTCAAATGGTATCAATAATATGCATATCCTTGCTTTAGGTCCTGAGCTACAGGCAGTTAGATTTGAGTATGTCATTTTAGGCGAAAATTGAAAAAAAGGGTCAGATCCTTAAGAGGTTAAAAGTCAAAACTGACCCTAGATCAGAACTCCTACTCTAAGTTTGAATAGAGTAGTCCTGTGTGGCTCAATTTCTACAGCATGGCGCATGGGTTAGATTCCTGCTGGGACTACCAATATGAAAGACATATGCACTCATGACTGTAATGATTGTGTGAATGACTTTGGATAAAAGTTTCTGCTAGATGGCATATATTATTTTACCCTTAGCCGTGGTATAATTAAGCAATAAGGTCAGAGGGGTGTGGTATGTGGCCAATATACCACGGCTAAGGGCTGTTCTTACGCACAACGCAACGTGGAGTGCTTGGAAACAGCCCTTTGTCGTGGTATATTGGTAACATTCCAAAAACCCCAGAGGTGCCTTATTGCTTAATTATACCATGGCTAAGGGCTGTTTTTGACACAAAGCGGATATGCCGTGGTATATTGGCCATAGACTACAAACCCCTGAGGTGCCTTATTGCTATTATAAACTGGTTACCAACATAAATAGAAAAGTAAACAAGTATTTTTGCGTCACACCCGTGGTATATTGTCTGATATACAGGACACACGGCTGAAATGCTGTTTCAGCCTATCAGCATTCAGGACCCAAACTACCCTGTAGGTGCCTTATTGCTATTATAAACTGGTTACCAACGTAATTAGAACAGTAAATAGTACTTTTCTGTCATACCCGTGGTATACGGTTATATATACCACGCCTTTTGTTGTGTTCAGGTCTTCCTGGTTCTGTGTTTGTTGTGTTCAGGTCTTCCTGGTTCTGTGTTTGTTGTGTTCAGGTCTTTCTGGTTCTGTGTTTGTTGTGTTCAGGTCTTCCTGGTTCTGTGTTTGTTGTGTTCAGGTCTTCCTGGTTCTGTGTTTGTTGTGTTCAGGTCTTCCTGGTTCTGGGTTTGTTGTGTTCAGGTCTTCTTGGTTCTGTGTTTGTTGTGTTCAGGTCTTCCTGGTTCTGGGTTTGTTGTGTTCAGGTCTTCCTGGTTCTGGGTATGTTGTGTTCAGGTCTTCCTGGTTCTGTGTTTGTTGTGTTCAGGTCTTCCTGGTTCTGGGTTTGTTGTGTTCAGGTCTTCTTGGTTCTGTGTTTGTTGTGTTCAGGTCTTCCTGGTTCTGGGTTTGTTGTGTTCAGGTCTTCTTGGTTCTGTGTTTGTTGTGTTCAGGTCTTCCTGGTTCTGGGTTTGTTTTGTTCAGGTCTTCCTGGTTCTGGGTTTGTTGTGTTCAGGTCTTTTTGGTTCTGGGTTTGTTGTGTTCAGGTCTTCCTGGTTCTGGGTATGTTGTGTTCAGGTCTTCCTGGTTCTGTGTTTGTTGTGTTCAGGTCTTCCTGGTTCTGGGTTTGTTGTGTTCAGGTCTTCTTGGTTCTGTGTTTGTTGTGTTCAGGTCTTCCTGGTTCTGGGTTTGTTGTGTTCAGGTCTTCTTGGTTCTGTGTTTGTTGTGTTCAGGTCTTCCTGGTTCTGGGTTTGTTTTGTTCAGGTCTTCCTGGTTCTGGGTTTGTTGTGTTCAGGTCTTTTTGGTTCTGGGTTTGTTGTGTTCAGGTCTTCCTGGTTCTGTGTTTGTTGTGTTCAGGTCTTTCTGGTTCTGTGTTTGTTGTGTTCAGGTCTTCCTGGTTCTGGGTATGTTGTGTTCAGGTCTTCCTGGTTCTGTGTTTGTTGTGTTCAGGTCTTCCTGGTTCTGGGTTTGTTGTGTTCAGGTCTTCTTGGTTCTGTGTTTGTTGTGTTCAGGTCTTCCTGGTTCTGGGTTTGTTGTGTTCAGGTCTTCTTGGTTCTGTGTTTGTTGTGTTCAGGTCTTCCTGGTTCTGGGTTTGTTTTGTTCAGGTCTTCCTGGTTCTGGGTTTGTTGTGTTCAGGTCTTTTTGGTTCTGGGTTTGTTGTGTTCAGGTCTTCCTGGTTCTGTGTTTGTTGTGTTCAGGTCTTCCTGGTTCTGGGTTTGTTGTGTTCAGGTCTTCCTGGTTCTGTGTTTGTTGTGTTCAGGTCTTCCTGGTTCTGGGTTTGTTGTGTTCAGGTCTTCCTGGTTCTGGGTTTGTTGACTGTACTGTAGACTGCTTGTGCCACCGCAGGCCTGGAGAAAGAAACAGAAATGAAACTGAATGTGTGTCCCTAATGGCACCCTACTCCCTTATAGTGAGGTACTTGTGACCAGTAGTGCACTAAATAGGGAATAGGGTGCCATTTGGAACGTAGACAGAACAGTTCCTTGAAACCCTCATCACATCACATCACTCCTTCATTATAGACATGTCATAGTAAATGTCATTTGACCTGAAGAATGCTCCTTCAACCCTTCAGATGTTAATGGAGGTAGTTCTCAGGGAACAATGGCTGGTCACTAGGGGTCAACTGTTTTACATATTGATGACATCATTGTCTACATCTTCAATAAGCAGCAACATATGATTGACCTTGATGCTGTCTGTGTGGTCACAATGTTCTAGTATTGACTCTATGTTGTTGTAAAGGCAGAATATGCTCACTTGGTGAATTTCACAGCAGTGTACAGGACATCCTCGTCCTGTTTCTGGGGTTGAGGCAGTTGGACAGGGGAGTACAGAGGCACTTCCTGGTTTTTGGAGTGAGAAAAGTGGACGCTGGTGTAGTGAACAACATCCTGGTCTACGTTGGCTGCTGTCTGTGTTGCAGTAGGGGTCATGGCCATGCCTGAGATGTTGTCATACACTGGACTAGAGTCTCCCTGATGGAGAGAGAGAACAGAGAATGTAAATAGACCTGGGGACAGACAGTATGTGTCATGGGCCTCTCACTCCACCGGGTTACCACCTTAATTTTCTTCCACTCTGCTCACCACTCTCTCTACTCAGCCTAACTAGCTCCACCTGTCCCTGCTCTGCTCTGCTCTAATTACTCTGCCAGCTGCGCTGCATTACCCACTACCTCTCCCAGTATTTAAGGCCCTGTCTTTCAGCTCTCCGGTGTCAGATCGTCTGCAAAGCTCACACCCGGAACCTGTTTGCTCGCCTCTGGCTCACCCTGGTTTTGTGACCCCGGACCTGCCTGTTTTTTGGATACTCTTCTGCCTCAGGAGATCCAGACCTGCTTCTGCCATTACGACTCCTGACTACTCTTCAATCCCGGTAACTCTGACCAGCCTTCTGCCTTGCTACTACGTATTTTGGTTTTCCCTTGAACTGTACTGCTGCCTGGTTTCATTCCGCCCTGTTGTGTCTGTGTCTCCCCCCAGGACTTCTGGACCACCCACCACCGGCTTCATAGGGACGCATCGCTGCCACTGGGGGGCACAGACCCAGCGCATTGGACGGGATCCCTGTTACCCCTGGAGCCTTCATTCACTCCCTACTTCCCTTTTCCCTTAAGTTTAATAAACTTTCTGGTGTGACGCAATTGTGGTCCTCTGGTCGTCTGTCTGAATCGTGACAGTACGATCTGACCATTATGGACTCAGCGCACACTTTCCCGACATGGAAACCGATGAGCATGAGCAGCAGTTCCAGCAGCAGCAACAACAACTCGCCATGATCATTCAACTCCTCACCAACCTTACCCCAGCCAGTCTGCCCACCAGCCCAGCCCCCGAGTTACCTGCCCCGGTCATTGCAGCCGCTGCTCCGGAACCCAAGATTGGAAACCCCGAGCGGTTCAACGGCGATTCAACCCAGGTCCGGCCATTCCTGACTAGCTGCCGACTTCAGTTCTCCTTGCAGCCAAGGACCTTCGCCACGGAGGGGGCTAAAGTTGGGTATGCCATCACTCACCTGACGGGCCGAGCTCGACTCTGGGGAACAGCAGAGTTCGAACGTCAAACCCCCGCATGTGCAACCTTCGACCTGTTTGCTGAGGAGATGCTGAAGGTGTTTGACCTGGATTCACCCACCGCAGAGGCGTCTCGTGAACTGTTCAGTATTCGACAAGGCAGACGTACAGTCGCAGACCATTCCATCGACTTCCGAACCCTGGCTAGACGAAGTTCTTGGAACACACCATCGTTGGTGGGACGCGTTCTTCCATAGTTTGGCTGACTATATCAAGGACGAGTTGGTCTCCCATGAACTGCCTTCCACTCTTGATGAAGCCATCACACTGACTGTCAGGATCGACAGAAGGATACAGACCCGTCGTCGTGAGAGGGGGCGCCAAGGTCCACCTACTACCGGCATTCGGAGAGATCCGACTGGGCTCCTGTCATCTACTGCCACTCACCCAGGTCAGCTTGATCAGTCTGAGCCTATGGAGATTGGGCGAGCCTCCCTCACTCCTGCAGAGCGCCAGCGCCGCTTCACCTCAAACCTCTGCCTCTATTGTGGAGGTGATGGACATCGTGTGGTAACCTGCCCTTTAAAGGGCCGAAGCTCACCGGGCGTAGGGGGGAGTCCGGTTGAGTTCAATGACCATCCAGTCCTCCGACCGCAAACCCCTGCTGCAAGTTCACCTCCGCCTCTCTGACTCAACTCACACCCTGGCTGCTCTGGTGGATTCTGGCGCCGAAGCCAACATAATGGACATCAAGCTGGCACGCCAACTGGGACTGGAGAACCTCCGTTTGACACCTCCTATTCCTGCCCGGGCACTGGACGGACACTTACTCGGATCGGTCACTCATGTCACGGCCCCGGTCTCGATGGGTCTGTCCGGAAACCATCAAGAAACTATCCAGTTTCACCTGCTCCCCTCTCCAGGCCAACCCCTCATCCTGGGTTACCCATGGCTCCGCCGGCACAACCCTCAGCTCGACTGGGTGACCGGGGTGATCAGGGAGTGGGGAGAGGACTGCCACCGTACCTGCCTGCTTGCTGCCGCACTACCCCCTCGGCCAGTACCTACTAACTCCGCTCCTGACCTCTCCAATGTCCCAGAATGCTACCATGGTCTCAGAGAGGTGTTTAACAAAGCAAGAGCCACATCTCTGCCCCCTCACCGACCGTACGACTGTGCCATCGACCTCCTCCCTGGAACAGCTCCTCCAAGGGGTCGTCTTTATTCGTTGTCTGCTCCTGAAAGAAAGTCCATGGAGGACTACATCAATGGCTCTCTGTCCGCAGGATTAATCCGTTCATCTTCATCTCCTGCTGGTGCTGGCTTCTTCTTTGTGGGGGAAGAAGGACGGATCTCTTCGCCCCCTGCATCGACTACAGGGGACTCAACGACATCACAGTGAAAAACCGTTACCCTCTGCCTCTGCTCACCTCTGCTTTTGAGTTGCTCCAGGGAGCCACTGTTTTTACCAAGTTGGATCTCAGAAACGCTTACCACCTAGTGCGGATCCGGGAGGGAGATGAATGGAAAACCGCATTCAATACACCAACAGGCCACTACGAGTATCTGGTTATGCCTTTTGGCCTCACCAATGCTCCTGCTGTGTTCCAGGCTCTAGTGAATGATGTACTGCGGGACATGTTAAACAAGTTTGTCTTCGTTTACCTGGATGACATCTTAATTTACTCCAGAAACCTGTCTGAACACACCCGCCATGTCCAGCAAGTCCTTCATCGTCTTCTGGAGAATTCCCTCTACGCCAAGGCAGAGAAATGTGAGTTTCACGTCAAGACAGTGGCCTTCCTGGGGTACATAGTGGCAGAGGGAAGTATCCAAATGGATCCTGCCAAAGTATCAGCAGTCACTTCATGGCCAGTTCCGGAGAACAGAAAGAAGCTGCAACAGTTTCTGGGGTTTGCTAACTTCTATAGGAAGTTTATCCGAACTACAGTACCGTTGCTGCCCCTCTCACTGCTCTAACCAGCACCAAGCAACCCTTCACCTGGACCCCAGCAGCCGACAAAGCCTTCAGTACCCTCAAGGTGAGGTTCACCTCCGCTCCCATCCTCCAGATGCCTGATGTGGACCGGCAATTCATTGTGGAGGTGGACGCCTCGGATGTGGGAGTTGGTGCTGTGATTTCTCAGTGGGCTGCGGAGGATAGGAAGCTCCATCCCTGTGCCTTTTTCTCACGTCGGTTGTCCCCCTCTGAGTGCAATTACGACATAGGGAACCGTGAGCTGCTGGCTGTGAAGCTTGCCTTGGAGGAGTGGCGTCACTGGCTGGAGGGGTCCACCATTCCATTTCTCGTTTGGACCGATCATAAGAACTTGGAGTACATCCGCACGGCCAAACGGTTGAACTCCAGGCAGTCCCGCTGGGCCCTGTTCTTCACCAGGTTTAATTTCACTCTGTCATACCGGCCTGGATCACGCAACACCAAGCCAGACGCCCTCTCCCGTCAATTCCAGAAGGATGACACCCCCTCCAAGGACCCTGTGTCGATTCTGCCAAGTCCCTGCATCGTTGCAGCTCTGACCTGGGCTGTTGAGGAACAGGTGCTGGAGGCTCTCCGTAACCAGCCAGGTCCCAGCACTTGCCCAGCTGACCGCCTTTTGTCCCCGAAGACCTGAGGTCCCAGGTCATTCAGTGGGGACATGACTCCCGCCTAGCTTGTCACCCTGGCTCCACCCGCACTTACAACCTGCTCGCCCAGAGGTTCTGGTGGCCCTCTCTGAGGAAGGATGTACGGGAATTCGTCCAAGCCTGCCCCATCTGCAACCAACACAAGTCGTCCTGCCAGCCCCCAGCCGGATTGCTGCAGCCCCTGCCTGTGCCCAGACGTCCCTGGTCTCACATCGCCCTTGACTTTGTCACGGGGCTGCCCCCTTCAAGTGGCATGACCGTCATTCTCACCATCGTTGACCGTTTCAGCAAGATGGCACACTTCATTCCCCTCCCCAAGCTCCCAACCGCCAAGGAGACCGCCCAGGTGGTCCTGGAACACGTCTTCCGGATCCACGGACTGCCAAAGGATGTTGTTTCTGACCGTGGTCCACAATTCTCCTCCGCTTTTTGGAAGGAGTTCTGTCACCTGCTGGGAGCCACAGTCAGTCTGACTTCCGGATTCCATCCCCAATCCAATGGGCAGTCAGAGCGGGCTAATCAGGAGCTCGAGAAGGCACTGCGATGCATGACTTCACGCAACCCCCACTCCTGGTCGCAGCAATTGACATGGGTGGAGTACGCACACAATTCTCTGACCTGCTCTGCCATCGGTATGTCCCCTTTCCAATGTGTTTATGGATACCAGCCTCCTCTATTTGCCAGCCAGGAGGAGGAGGTTACTTGCCCATCTGCACTTGCTTTTGCCCGTCGATGTCGCCGCACCTGGTCACAAGCCCGAGCCACACTCCTCAGGTCCGTTGCCAGCTACACTACCGGGGCCAACCGTCGGAGAATTCCTGCTCCCACCTACCATGTTGGTCAAAGGGTGTGGTTGTCATCGAAGAACCTGCCACTCAGGGTGGAGTCGCAGAAGCTGGCACCTCGGTTCATTGGCCCATTCCCTATCATAAGAGTGATTAGCCCAACTGCTGTCCGGCTCCAACTGCCTAATTCCCTGAGGGTGCACCCCACTTTCCATGTGTCTAAGATTAAGCCCATCCATGAGAGTCCGCTGGTCCCTGCTGCGCCTGGTCCTCCTCCTCCACGGCTCGTCGATGGTGGTCTGGTTTACACCGTCCGCCGCCTGCTTCGGTCCAGACGGAAGGGGTAGGGGTCTCAGTACCTCATTGACTGGGAGGGCTATGGACCTGAGGAAAGGACCTGGGTGCCAGCTAGTCGGATTGTGGATAGGACTCTCATCACCGCTTTCCACCAACGGCATCCTGATCAACCTGCAATCCGTAGGGGCCGCCCCAGAGGGGTCCCTAACCGTCCGGCCCGCTCGGCTTCCTGTCCTGTGCCTGATCCTGTCTCGGGACCTGTCCCATCTCCCGACCACGGCCCTCCGGCTTCCTCCGAGGATGAGGACGTTCACTCGGACCGTTCGGAGGAGTTCTAGCCCTCCTCCGGCTCCCCTCCTCCCGCCCGGCGTGGTGTTGCTCTTGGGACTTCTGGGGCCGTCCCTTGGGGGGTTCTGTCATGGGCCTCTCACTCCACCGGGTTACCACCTTAATTTTCTTCCACTCTGCTCACCACTCTCTCTACTCAGCCTAACTAGCTCCACCTGTCCCTGCTCTGCTCTGCTCTAATTACTCTGCCAGCTGCGCTGCATTACCCACTACCTCTCCCAGTATTTAAGGCCCTGTCTTTCAGCTCTCCGGTGTCAGATCGTCTGCAAAGCTCACACCGGAACCTGTTTGCTCGCGCTTCTGGCTCACCCTGGTTTTGTGACCCCGGACCTGCCTGTTTTTGGATACTCTTCTGCCTCAGGAGATCCAGACCTGCTTCTGCCATTACGACTCCTGACTACTCTTCAATCCCGGTAACTCTGACCAGCCTTCTGCCTTGCTACTACGTATTTTGGTTTTCCCTTGAACTGTACTGCTGCCTGGTTTCATTCCGCCCTGTTGTGTCTGTGTCTCCCCCCCCCCCAGGACTTCTGGACCACCCACCACCGGCTTCATAGGACGCATCGCTGCCACTGGGGGGGGCACAGACCCAGCGCATTGGACGGGATCCCTGTTACCCCTGGAGCCTTCATTCACTCCCTACTTCCCTTTTCCCTTAAGTTTAATAAACTTTCTGGTGTGACGCAATTGTGGTCCTCTGGTCGTCTGTCTGAATCGTGACAGTATGAAGAGTAGAAATGTCCCACAAAGCAATAAGACTCACCTGTCCCATGTCTGCTGTGTGTCTTGTGTCAGAGGTGGTTTTGAATGCTTTCTTCCTGTTTTGTGAATGAATGAATATATGAATGAGTTAATGAAGTTAATAAAGTGAAATAATCTTTAAAATATGCATTTTCACTCACCTTAACCACATGAAGCCAAATCAATCAATCAATCAATTTTATTTTATATAGCCCTTCTTACATCAGCTAATATCTCGAAGTGCTGTACAGAAACCCAGCCTAAAACCCCAAACAGCTAGTAATGCAGGTGTAGAAGCACGGTGGCTAGGAAAAACTCCCTAGAAAGGCAAAACCTAGGAAGAAACCTAGAGAGGAACCAGGCTATGAGGGGTGGCCAGTCCTCTTCTGGCTGTGCCGGGTGGAGGTTATAACAGAACCATGCCAAGATGTTCAAAAATGTTCATAAGTGACAAGCATGGTCAAATAATAATCAGGAATAAATCTCAGTTGGCTTTTCATAGCCGATCATTAGAGTTTAAAACAGCAGGTCTGGGACAGGTAGGGGTTCCATAACCGCAGGCAGAACAGTTTAAACTGGAATAGCAGCAAGGCCAGGCGGACTGGGGACAGCAAGGAGTCACCACGGCCGGTAGTCCCGACGTATGGTCCTAGGGCTCAGGTCTCTCAGTTGGCTTTTCATAGCCGATCATTTAGAGTTGAAAACAGCAGGTCTGGGACAGGTAGGGGTTTCGTAGCCGCAGGCAGAACAGTTGAAACTGGAATAGCAGCAAGGCCAGGCGGACTGGAGACATGAAGCCAAAGAGACATGAAGCCAGTATGAGAACCAGAACAATCACTGTGATTCCTACAGCTGGAGTCATAACTGAGGTTTGTTTTCCCTAAAAGATGATATAGATGATATGAGTCCATGTTATTATAAACTGAAAATGAATATACGGCAATACAGGACAATAATGCAATACTTGTATATATAAGCCTATGTATAGTTATAAACCAAAGTGTAATAAGGCAAACTAGAAGAAGATTACCTTGAAACATCATTTCTTATTGAACATAATATTGTATTGAAATATTGAAGATGGAACTTTACCTGCTACAGTGATCATCTGAGCTGCAGAGTTCATAGATCCTCTTCCATTCTGGGCCTCACAGTAGTATTCTCCTCTGTCCTTATAGCTGAAGTTGAGGATGTTGTAAGTCTGTCCTGATGCTTTTGGTGAGGTTACGTTCTTCTTGTACCAGGTGTATTTGTCCACAGGTGGGTTGGCATCACTGCTGCAGGTCAGAGTCACTGAACTGCCCTCCACTATTTCACCAGAGGGACTGACTGACACTGATGTGTTCCTTGGTCCATCTGATGTAAAAAAATATTATATAAACTTTCCATAATTGTACTTTTCCACACAATTACATTTAGATTCACCCTCTTATTGAAGATGATCAATTCAAGTAGCAAGTGGAGCTAATATCTGTCACTACAATGTTAACATAGCAAACTAAAGATTTAAACCCCATGTACTTACATCTGACATTGAGAGTGTCTTCAGGAGAGGGGAGATCCTCATGGCCTTCCACAGCACAGGAGTATCTTCCTGCATCCTCACTGCTGACTGGGAATAGGCTATAGACAGGAGAGTAGGTGTTGCTGTTTGGTATAGGCTGTCCATTCTTATACCAACTGTAGGCTGTGATGGGATCCAGTGTACATTTGGTTCTACATGTCAGTGTGACTCTCGCCCCCTCTGACACAGATGTAGGATCCATCTCCAACACAACATCTAGAGAAAAATGGAAACACATCATTATTCTCCTCCTATATATGTCCTCTTATATGATATACTAGATTTGTTTTTTTCTGTCACATACCACTACTGTGTCTGTATGACTGCCCTTAATAAGGTCATTACAGTAATAGATGTGAGATGAGTGACAGATTACCTGTGACAGTCAGGGAGACAGGTGAGCCAGCAAACTTTCCTCAATAATTATAATTAAACATCACATAGAAATGTATGTATAAACATGATCATTTGTTCAGTGTAACCTGTGACAGTCAGAGTTGTTCCAGTCAAGCTGTATCCCCATCTTGATGTATGTGTGTTGAATATGAACTTGTACTCAGCTGAGTCCTCTTCTCTCAGATCTGTGATTCTCAGGGTGGAGTGACCTCTCTCCTTCTCTCCACCATACTCCACACGACCTGCATACCCTGGGTCTGTGGTTATGTCCTCAGGGATCAACTTATCACTCCACCTAGCACTCTGTTTAGGACTAAACCAGAGTGATGATGTGACGGTATCATTACCACTGCCATAAGTACATGATATGTCCACTGATGACCCCTTCAAGACACAGATTCTCCTCTTGGTGTAAGTCACTCTGTTGCAGTCCTGACCCTGGACACCTGAAATATAATGGAATCAGATAAGTACATTATACTGTATTTCCTGACTCTGAATGCCTGAAACATAAAGATTTTTGTTATTTCATTTATTTTATTTTCTAAATGTTTCTTGCCAAGGATATATTAATAGCAAGTTCCACTTTGGAAATATTGTAGTTTACTTCAACAGTAAATGTAAATGGAAGTTTCTGAGCATTTAATAAGTCATCACCAACTTTTCAGTTTACAGGCTTTGTCAGGGTTTAATCCACACTCACAGACTGCAGGAGACCGGAGATCCTCATGGCCTTTCACAGCACAGGAGTAGCTGTCTTTATAGTTACTGGAGACTGAGTATTTGTACTGGGGGGAGGTGCTCTCATATAGATGTTGTCCGTTCCTGTACCAGATGAAGGTGGGGTTGGGGTTACCAATCAGGGTACAGGTGGTGCTGCAGTTCAGTGTCTTCCAATACTCCCCTCTTGTCCACATTCCCACAGTCACCTTTAGATCTGAAGTTATGAAACAACAATGGAGAACATCTGTCTGTCAGCACCATTCCAAGGTTCTCACTGAAAATGTAATAAATCATTTGAAGTGGTAACTATACTCTTTATGTCAGATTACAGTACCTGTGACAGAGAGAGTAACATCTGAGCCATATGTCGATGAGCCTGCTGTAAATGAGAAGTAATATGATGCTGAATCCTCCTCTCTCAGGTCTGTGATTCTCAGGGTGCAGTCATTCTCCTTGTTCCCACGGTACTCTATACGATCCTCATATTTATTTTGGATTTCAGTCCAGATCGAATTCTTCCATTTATACCATTTGGTTGTCGTGACTGTATAACCTCTGGGATATGTGTAGGAGCAGGACAGCTCCACTGTTGACCCCTTCAAGGTACAGATACTATTCTTGGTGCAGCTCACACTCCAGCCATTCTGACCCAGTACCACTGAAACACAGTCACACAATACAATGGTATCATAATTAAGTCAAGGTCTTTTGGCTCACACTAACAGTAGGGTTTGTCCACAATTTGTTGCCGTAGTTGTTGAGTTGAGTGTGAATGGAAACCACAGATAAGCATCACTCAGTGAGGTGTGAAAGATAACTATTTAAAGTGAAGTGGAGACGCCTAACAGAACACACCAGAATAATATTATGATTCTTATCCTTTTAGAAATGTCTGTAGATTGTTAAACAGAGCAACTAAAAGACAAGAATGAGACCATACCTGCTACAGACCAGAGAAAGACCACCAACACACTTCCTGCTGTTCTCAAGGCCATTGTTGCATCTCCCACCCTGCAGTCTTAGAAACATAAACAACTACTCACTCTATAGCTGGTGAATAACTACACCTGATACATTGGAGTATAAACTGGAAATGGGGTACAGGGCCTCATTACTGAAAATGAACCAGGCTCACACACACATGTACACACACACACACACACACACACACACACACACAACCACACACAACCACACACACAACCACACAACCACACACACACACACACACACACACACACAAACACACACACACACACACACAACCACATACAACCACACACACACCCACCCACAGGGAAGACCAATAAGGCCCATGGAGTCTGTATCAGATTCTAGAGAAACACACATCCTACACAGTATAGATGTCAACCCTACTCCCTATCAGTCTGGTCCTAAAGGGCCCTCAGCAATACTGAACACAAATATAAACGCAACATGTAAAGTGTTGGTCCCATGTTTAATGATCTGAAAGAAAAGATTCCAGAAATGTTCTATAGGCACAAAAAGCTTATTTCGCTCAAATGTTGGGCACAAATTTGTTTACATTCCTGTTAGTGAGTATTTCTCCATTGCCAAGATAATATTCCACCTGACAGGTGTGGTATATCAAGAAGCTGATTAAACAGCATGATCATTACGCAGGTGCACCTTGTGCTGGGGACAATGAAAGTCCACTCTAAAATGTGCAGTTTTGTCACACAACACAATGCCACAGATGTCTCAAGTTTTGAGGGAGAGTGCAATTGGCATGCTGACTGCAGGTCTGTCCACCAGAGCTGTTGCCAGATAATTGAATGTTCATTTTTTTATAATTTACGAGAATTTGGCAGCACGTCCAACCGGCCTCACAACCGCAGACAATGTGTATGGCGTCGTGTGGGCGAGCAGTTTGCTGAGGCCCATTGTAGTGCCATTCATCACAAGGATCTGTACATAATTCCTGGAAAGTGAAAATGTCCCAGTTCATCCACGGCCTGCATACTCACCAGACATGTCACCCATTGAGCCTGTTTGCAATGCTCTGGATTGACGTGTACGACGGCGTGTTCCAGTTCTTGCCAATATCCAGCAACTTCACACAGCCATTGAAGAGGAGTGCGACAACATTCCACAGGCCACAACCAACAGCCTGACCAACTCTATGTGAAGGAGATGTGTCGCGCAACATTAGGCAAATAGTGGTCAAACCAGATACTGACTGGTTTTCTGATCCACACCCCTACTTTTTTTTTAAAGGTATCTGTGACTAACAGATGCATATCTGTATTCCCAGTCATTTGAAATCCATGGATTAGGGCGTAATTAATTTATTTCAATTGACAAATGTCCTTATATGAACTGTAACTCAGTAAAATGTGGTCCTCTGTAGCTCAGCTGGTAGAGCACGGCGCTTATAACGCCAAGGTAGTGGGTTCGATCCCCGGGACCACCCATACACAAAAAATGTATGCACGCATGACTGTAAGTCGCTTTGGATAAAAGCGTCTGCTAAATGGCATATTATTTATTTATTTATTTAAATCTTTGAAATTATTGCATGCTGTGTTTATATTATTGTTGAGTATAAATCCACTGTGTCTCACACACACACACACTGAGCAGGGATTCAAATGTATGTTTGCATGTCTTTTTTACCCTGGTTAATAATCTCATCCCTATGTAGATCAACACTCCTACACTGAGACACGTTATGAATACTGGCCCTGATGGAACAACCAAAACACAGCTCAAATAGTAACAAGAAGTAAAATGATACATTACCCTCAAGTATATGACTTACGACTAAAAACAAATAACTAAAAACTATTTTTCAAGATATTGTCAAGAGTACTTACAGCTAGAAGTGAAGGGGAGAGGTCTTGTACAGTGAGTCAACTGACTGGCAGTGCGGGAACTGCTGGTAAGTGTCAGTTCTGTGGTTGATACATATTTAAAGTAGTCAGAACACAAGTAGCTGATACAGAACTGTCTTTCCTTCCTCTTTAAGACATTAACATGCATGATGACCAGAACAGCATGTGAGAGAAGGGAGGTTACTGTATTAGAGTGGGCCCTACATTTCTAAAATGGACAAAATGTCCCCCATTTCCACTTTTCTTTAATACAGAACCATGTTAACCCCCTAAGGTTGATGTAGCATAATCCAAAAATCGCCATACAAATCTGTCAGTTTAAGGTCTGTTTTTTGTCTCAATCCACCGTGTTCACCTATGTTGCACTTCTGCATCTGTGGTGAAAGGTGACAGAGCTAGACCATGTTTGTCAGACCATGAGACGTCCCGAAAATCGGTCTTCTCATAAAATGTTGCTCTACGAACCCCTCAAGCGTCTTGGGACTCGTCTGAAGTCGGTACAGTCGATCTGTAGCATCCAAACATTTTGGGCTACACACTAATGTGTGGAAAGATGAGACTCTCACGAACATGTCTGTTGTTTTTCTCTAGGACACCCAAAGGCCACACAAGACAAAATTATGGAAGTATATACTGTTCAGTGCCAAAAATAAGGGGTTAAATCCATGTTAAAAAATATATATATATTACGATCTTACTTATATCTCTCAGGTATAGGACAGACTGTTAAGCTATGGTTAAACCCAGCACTCAGAGAAACAAAACACGACTAAGGGAGTGGAAGAAACAAAAATTATTTTAATAAAAGTTCAATTTGTCTTAGTCCAAAAACAACTGAAGAAAAGGAACAGAGTGGGCTAGTCGGCTCCGGAGGAAGGAGAGGCTGAGGCAGGCAGGCAGGCAGGCAGGCAGGCAGGGAGGTATGTCTGAACTGAAGACAAAACAAACGACAGGTTAAGGAGAGTAAAGAGCCAGGCTGAAGACAAAGACAATTTAACTCTACTGGTGAGCCAAGTTACCGCTCTAGTAAGAACAACGATCTGGCGCCGGTGGAGATCCATGCCCAGGAATTAGTAGTGCAGGTTGATGAGAGAATAGGATGCAGCTGCGTGAGGCAGGAATCACTGGAAACAACCCGCAGCTGCACAGGAGAGGCAGATCCTGAGCACGCCCCCCGATCCACTCCAGACACACACCGGCAGACGCACCAACATAATGGGGACAAACACACATACAACAGACAAAGAGGGGACAAAACAAGGAGGAAGGGAAACAGAAAAGGGAGAGACAAGCTGCCCACATAACACAGACACTTCAGAATAAACTTCCTTTAGATTTTTTTGGGGGGACTATATTTTATTCCATGTAGTGAATCTGCTATTCAATGCGTTTGTATGGGCTAATAGCAGTAAGGCCAACAATATTTTTTAATCAAATAATCGTTGTATCTATTTTTTGGATAGTTAAGTTTCCTTAACATTCTAAATCAAATAGCTAAATTATCCTTGGTATGACCTTCTTAAAAATAATCAATATAGGAGGCACTCTTTCCTCTGGTCTAAAAAATAATATCCTCCAGATGAAACACTTATCACCATTGACAAACAAGGACCAACAAGGACAAACAACAGGCACAGTCCAAATACATACAATGGAACCAATAACATAGTCCCAAAAGTACAATGGGACTAACAGCACTGTCCCAAAAAATACAATGGAACCAATAACAACGTTTTTTCCTTTGCCACCAGAAAGGAGTTGAATTGTTGTACTTTACTCTCTGTGTTGGACAATGGTGATAATTTTTGATACAGGTCTTGACCCTGTGTATTATGCAGAGACATCTAACTCACCATTGTGATCTCTACAGTGCTGTCAGGTGGACATCATTAGCAACACGCAAGCTCAAACACTGGTACATTGTTATTCAGAAGGCCATTGAAGGAAAACTGCAATTTTATCTATCCTCTATTCTAGCACGAAATGAGAACACATTCAAGCTCAGATCTCAATCTTGTTTTATGCTAACAGTCCTGAAATGTAAAACCAAGCATGGAAAAAGGTCCTTTCATTATTCAGCCCCCTGATCTTGGAATTCCCTCCAAGCCAACATAAAACTTCACGACCTGGTGTCCCTAGAGGAGTTCAGGACAAATAGATGAATAGGTTGTTGAGACATGTATCTGTTTCTAGTTGTCACCCCATGTCACTAGTTTGCATTGCCTTATTTAAGGAAGCCTGTTGTTTTACACTACACACATGCCTGCACACACACACACACACACACACACACACACACACACACACTGCTTGTTTGCTGTTGTATTTGTGCTTTTTTTTTAACTTAGAATGACGCACCGGTGCGGGTATAAATAAATGTGTTCCTAAAAGTACAATGGAACCAACAGCATAGTCACAAAAGTACAACGGAACCAAAATTATAGTCACAAAAGTACAATGGAACCAATAGAATAGTCACAAAAGTACAATGGAACCAATAGCATAGTCCCAAAAGTACTTGGAACCAAAATTATAGTCCCAAAAGTACAATGGAACCAATAGAATAGTCACAACAGTACAAACTAAATAATTGAAAGCACATCTCACATAGTTGAAGGCATTTTGACAGCATTATGTTTCATCCCACCACTCACCTGGAGCCTCTCCAAGGCGAGAGCGGCCATGTTGGCATTCTTTAAGTTGATGAAGGCACAGAATCTCTCATGAAGAACACTGATACTCTCTATCTCCCCACATCTGCAGTACAGGACATAGAATTAGAATGTAGAACTCTGATACTCTCTATCTCCCTACACCAACAGAACAGAACATAGAATTAGAATGTAGAACTCTGATACTCTCTATTTCCTCACACCTACAGTACACAACATAGAAATATAATGTAGAACTCTGATACTCTCTATTTCCTCACACCTACAGTACAGAACATATAATTAGAATGTAAAAGATTGATGATTCCCTTTCCATAAATGTCATTGGATTAGAATGGTGGACCGGCGGCCATTTTGTGCTAACCATTTCAAGTGTTAATTTTATGTTACTTGATGATTATCACACCACATCATGTAAGAAACCAAGAAAGTCACAGCAAGAGAAGCCTAAGCAGTGGACATGGAGATATATATATATATAGAAATAGAGATGTAGATACAGAACTAAAACAGATAGAAATGGGGCATGGTGGTCGTACGTTTTGAAGAGGTCCCATGTGTGTCTCAGTGACGTTCCCCGGAGAGAGGGACAGGTTGGACCTGAGGACGAGAGGAATGGAGGGAGGGGACCATCGTCAGAACACATCCATTAAGATGTTAAAATGACATCAATTGCACTGGTGTTATCCAGACCTGGGTTCAAATAGTATTTGAAATCATTCAAATATTTTGAGCGTTTGCTTGTACCTACTTGTGGTGTCAGATTTATGTTTTTGCACTTTTGGGACTATTCTGTTGGTTCCATTGCATCAAACAAGCTCAATCTTTAAGTACAGCTAGTTTGAGTATAGGAAATACACTATTTTCACCCAGGTGTGGTTCCCACCCCTTCTAAATTGGTAATGCTACCTGGGTAATGCTCTGAGGCTTACCCAGTGTTCCCAGGATGTTGCGTAAATAGTGTGTCAGGGGGGTTGACAGTAATAATACTCATTTATGTTGTACTGATAAATAAAGAGCTATTCGAAGGGACTTTTATTTGGAAAATTCCTTAGGGATGATGTTGAATAATGTGCTATGACAGTTGTAGTGAATGATACTGCAACACTAATGAAGGGGTTATGACTGGTTACATAAAGGTGTAATGTCTACCCCCTTCATATGATGTGGTCCTGAGGGAATATGGGACATTATTTTATCACATTATCATCATGGCTGACCATTATTATGTTTGATTGCTGCATGCTATTTAGACAAGTCATTTATGTCAATCACCAGTAATACATAAAATATGCCTATGGTACACATTTCAGACTGATTAACTGAATAAGGAAAATGAAACATGTGTTTGACAGTTTGACGTCTCAGTGTGTTACTCATGTGATGAGTGTGATAGAAGGAGTCAGGCGCAGGAGGGTAAATCACTGAATACAGAGTTTATTCCGTCGTACACAATTGCGCTAAATAGCGACACACGAAAAACAGACACAGGGGAAATATCTACCCTGGCAATAACAACGTGCGAGTAGCTCCACCAAGCTACACTACTCTCACAATAAACAATCACCCACAAGGACAAGGGGGACAGAGGGAACACTTATACACAGACTAATGAGGGGATAAGAACCAGGTGTGCGTAATTGACAAGACAAGACAAATGGAATGATAATATATTGAGCGGCAGTGGCTAGTAAGCCGGTGACGACGAACGCTGAAGCCTGCCTGAACAAGGAGGGGAGGCAGCCTCGGCGGAAGTCGTGATAGTACACCCCCCTTGACGCGCAGCTCCAGTAGCGTGCCGATCCTGTTCTCGGGGACGGCCAGGAGGATGCGGAGCAGGGCGAGCCGGATGGCGACGGTGGAAATCCCGCACCGGGACCCAGCACCGTTCCTCCGGACCGTACCCCTCCGACTCCACGAGGTACTGAAGGCCCCCAACCCGACGCCTCGAATCCAAGATGGAACGGATAGAGTACGCCGGGGCCCCCTCGATGTCCAGAGGAGGTGGAGGAATCTCCCGCACCTCAGACTCCTGGAGCGGACCAACCACCCCCGGCCTGAGGAGAGACACATGAAACGAGGGGTTAATATGGTAATCAGGGGGAAGTAATAACCTATAAGTGACCACGTTGATTCTCCTCAGGACTTTGAACGGCCCCACAAACCGCGGGCTCAGCTTCCGGCAGGGCAGGCGGAGGGGCAGATTCCGGGTTGAGAGCCAGACCCGATCCCCCGATACGAAGACCGGGGCCTCACTGCGGTGGCGGTCAGCATTGGCCTTCTGACGACGCACGGTGCGCTGGAGGTGAACTTGGGCAGTGTCCCACGCCTCCTCCCCGCACTGAAACCAGTCATCCACCGCAGGAGCCTCGGTCTGGCTCTGGTGCCACGGTGCCAGAACCGGTTGGTAACCTAAAACACATTGTATTGGCGTTAGGTTAGTAGAGGAGTGGCGGAGAGAGTTCTGGGCATATTCTGCCCATGGCAAGAACACCGACCACTCCCCCAGCCGGTCCTGGCAGTAGGACCGCAGAATCCTACCCACATCCTGATTTACCCGTTCCACCTGCCCATTTGACTCAGGGTGGAACCCAGAGGTCAGGCTGACCGAGACCCCCAGACGTTCCATGAACGCCTTCCAGACATTGGACGTGAACTGGGGACCTCTGTCGGACACTATATCCTCTGGTACCCCGTAGTGCGGAAGATGTGAGTAAACAGGGCCTCCGCAGTTTTCAGGGCCGTGGGGAGACCGGGCAGAGGAAGAAGGCGGCAGGACTTTGAAAAGCAGTACACAAAGACCA
Organism: Coregonus clupeaformis; assembly: GCF_020615455.1. Lineage (NCBI taxonomy): Eukaryota > Metazoa > Chordata > Actinopteri > Salmoniformes > Salmonidae > Coregonus > Coregonus clupeaformis. Next base: position 172,592 of record NW_025533703.1, read on the forward strand.
GGATGGTGGTGTTACCTTGGGAGAGGGGAAGATCAGTCAAAAAATCAACACTTAGGTGAGACCATGGTCGTTGTGGAACTGGTAAAGGTTGTAACTTACCCACTGGGAGGTGCCTAGGTGCCTTACTCTGGGTGCACACCGAGCAGGAGGGAGACGTACACCCTCACGTCCTTAGCCAAGGTAGGCCAGCAGTACTTTCCGGTCAGGCAGCGCACTGTACGACTGATACCTGGGTGACCAGAGGAGGGTGACTTGTGTGCCCAGTAGATCAGACGATCACGGATAAGAGCAGCCATGTACCGCAGCCCAGCTAGAGACTGAGGTGGAGATGGATCTGTGCGTATTGCCTGCTCTATATCCGCGTCCATCGCCCATACTACCGGCGCCACAATGCAGGAGGCCGGGAGTATGGGGGTGTTGTCTCTGGGCCTCTCCTCTGTGTCATACAGCCGGGACAGTGCGTCTGCCTTCACGTTCTTCGAACACGAAATGTATGACAGTGAAAAATCAAACCGGGTGAAGAGTAGGGCCCACCTGGCCTGGCGAGGATTCAGCCTCCTCGCTGCCCGGATGTACTCCAGGTTACGGTGGTCCGTCCAGATGAGGGAAGGGTGTTTCGCCCCTTCGAGCCAATGCCTCCACACGGTCAAAGCTCGTACAACATTCAACAGCTCCCGATCACCAACGTCGTAGTTCTGCTCCGCCGGGCTGAGGTTCTTAGAGAAGAAGGCACAGGGGCGGAGCTTGGGTGGCGTGCCCGAGCGTTGAGATAGGACAGCGCCTATCCCTACCTCAGACGCATCCACCTCCACTACGAACGCTAGTGATGGATCGGGGTGGGCCAGTACCGGGGCTGAGGTGAACAGACCCCACAGTCTACTGAAGGCCAGGTCAGCCTCAGCAGACCAGCGGAGCCGGGACTGCCCACCCTTCAACAGGGATGTAATGTGAGCTGCAACCTTGCCTAAGCCCCGGATAAACCTTCGATAGTAGTTGGCAAAGCCAAGGAGGCGCTGCACCTCCTTAACCGTGGTTGGAGTCGGCCAATTACGCACGGCTGAAATGCGATCTCCCTCCATCTCCACACCTGAGGTGGTAATGCGGTATCCGAGGAAGGAGACGGACTGCTGGAAAAACATACACTTCTCTGCCTTGGCATGAAGGTCATTTTCCAACAGTCGGGCCAGCACTTTGCGAACCAGGGACACATGCTTGGCGCGCGTAGCGGAATACACCAGGATGTCATCGATGTAGACCACCACACCGCGACCAAGCATGTCCCAAAACACCTCGTTCACAAAGGACTGGAAGACGGATGGAGCATTCATCAAACCGTAGGGCATCACCAGGTATTCATAATGCTCCGTGGTTGTGGTGAATGCTGTCTTCCACTCATCCCCCTCACGAACACACACCAGGTTGTATGCACTCCTGAGATCTAATTTGGTGAAGAAGCACGCCCCATGCATTGACTCAATCACTGAAGGAATGAGGGGGAGAGGATAACTCAATCTTATCGTCTCCTTGTTCAGTGATCGATAATCAATGCACGGGTGCAGACCACCGTCTTTCTTCTTCACAAAGAAGAAACTCGAGGAGGCGGGTGAAGTGGAGGGACATATATACCCCTGGCCCAGGGGACTCGGTGACGTATGTTTCCATAGCCACCGTTTCAGCCATGCGACAGGGGGTACACATGACTCCTGGGAGGTACAGCTTCTACCCGAAGGTTTATCGCGCAATCCCCCGCCCGATGAGGTGGTAATTTTGTCTCCTGCGTCTTAGAAAACGCGTGCGCCAGATCGAGGTATTCGGGGGGAATGCGCACGGTGGATGTACCGTCTGGACTTTCCACCGTGGTTGCACCAACGGAAACACCTAGACACCTACCCTGACACTCTTGCGACCACCCCGTGAGAATCGTCTGCGGCCATGAGATGGTGGGGTTGTGGAGTGCTAGCCAAGGGATACCCAATACCACAGGGAAAGCAGGAGACTCAATAATAGAAAAAGTAACCTGCTCACAATGAGTCTCCTGGGTGATCATGGTGACTGGTACAGTAACTTCCTTAACAAAACCGGACCCTAATGGTCGACTATCAAGTGCTCTGATGGGGAGTGGAATGGATAGGGGAACCAATGAAATGCCTTAACGGCGTGAGAATGCCCTGTCCATAAAGTTCCCAGCTGCGCCTGAATCGACTAGCGCCTTACACTGGGGAACTACCATGTGATCGGGAAAGTAGATAGGTAGGGTACAGTGCACTGCAGAGGGCACTGAATGAGTGTGGGTGTTCGATACCTGGGGTGATGCGAGAGTGCCCTGCCTGCCGCCTCCAGACCCAAAAGAGCGTTGACGAGTATGTGTGGTGTACTGTCCCTTCGTGCCACCGGAGTGGCACTGTCGCTGTAGTCCTCCACTCTCTCGGACGGCGGCTCCACCCAGCTCCATCAGCTCAGGATCCGAGTCGTCCGGGGTGGAAACGGGCAGACCCCTCCCAGGACGTCCTCTGGCTGCCAGCAGGTTGTCCAAATGGATGGCCATGTCCACCAGTTGCTTCCGCAGATGGCACCGGAAATGGTCGATTAGGGCCCGCTCGTTCCACCCGGACCCAGCTGCAAGCGTCCGAAACTCCAACGCGAAGCCTTGCACGGTCCTCGTCCCCTGCCTCCGGTGGACCAGCCGCTCGCCCGCCTCTCGACCTTTGGGCGGGTGATCGAAGACCGCCTGAAAGAGGCGAGCGAACTCCACGTAGTTCTCCAACGCGGCTCCTCCTTTGTTCCAAACCGCGCTGGCCCACTCCAAGGCTTTCCCCGAGAGGCAAGAAACAAGGACGGACACCTTCTCCCGCTCCGATGGCGCCGGCCTGATGCTGGAGAAGTAGAACTCCAGTTGGAGGAGGAATCCTTGGCAGAGTGCCGCCGTCCCGACGAACGCCCGTGGTCGGGATATCTGGATCCCTCCGGGTGCTGGGGTGTAGGTGGCTGGTTCCTGTTGGCCAGCTGGTCTCGACAGATCGGGTTCTCTCCTCTCCAGGCATTGGACGAACTGAAGAACCCGATCCATCGCTTCCCCCCAAGCTGGCCAGCATCGTGGAATGCTCCTGGACCCGTGCCACGACTCCAGGCATGCGCTCCTCTCCCGCTGACTCCATAACGGGTGGGTGATTCTGTGATGAGTGTGATAGAAGGAGTCAGGCGCAGGAGGGTAAATCACCGAATACAGAGTTTATTCCATCGTACACAATTGCGCTAGATAGCGACACACGAAAACAGGCACAGGGGAAACTATCTACCCTGGCAATACACGGTACGGGATACTCCAACAATATACAGGCACAGGGGAAATATCTACCCTGGCAATAACAACGTGCGAGTAGCTCCACCGAGCTACACTACTCTCACATTAAACAATCACCCACAAGGACAGGGGGGCAGAGGGAACAGTTATACACAGACTAATGAGGGGATAAGAACCAGGTGTGTGTAATTGACAAGACAAGACAAATGGAATGATGATATATGGAGCTGCAGTGGCTAGTTAGCCGGTGACGACGAACGCCGAAACCTGCTCGAACAAGGAGGGGAGGCAGCCTCGAAAAAAGTTGTTGCTCACCTGACAACATAATAACCACCGGAAAACTTATTACAGAGAACAAAAATATAAATGTCCCATGTTTCATGAGCTGAAATAAAAGATCCAAGAAATTTCCCATATGCACAAAAAAGCTTATTTTGCTGAAATGTTGTGCCCAAATTTCTTTACGCATCTGGTGAACAGGTCAGGGTTCCATAGCCACAGGCAGAACAGCAGAAAACAACACAGGCCCTGATAGAACAGCTAAAACACAGGCCCTGATATCACAGCTAAAACACAGGCCCTGATATCACAGCTAAAACACAGGCCCTGATGTAACAGCACCTTTGGCAGCGATTACAGCCTTGAGTCTTCTTGGGAATGACGCTACAAGCTTGGCACACCTGTATTTGGGGAGTTTCTCCCATTCTTCTCTGCAGATCCTCTCAAGCTTTGTCAGGTTGGATGGGGAGTGTTGCTGCATAGCTATTTTTAGGTCTCTCCAGAGATGTTCGATCGGCTTCAAGTCCGGGCTCTGGCTGGGCCACTCAAGGACATTCAGAGACTTGTCCCGAAGCCACTCCTGCATTGTGTTGGCTGTGTGCTTAGGGTCGTTGTCCTGTTGGAAGGTGAACCTTCGCCCCAGTCTGAGGTCCTGAGCGCTCTGGAGCGGGTTTTCATCAAAGATCTCTCTGTACTTTGCTCCGTTCATCTTTCCCTCAATCCTGCCTAGTCTCCCTGTCCCTGCCGCTGACAAACATGCCCACAGCATGATGCTGCCACCACCATGCTTCACCGAAGGGATGGTGCCAGGTTTCCTCCAGACGTGACGCTTGGCATTCAGGCCAAAGAGTTCAATCTTGGTTTCATCAGACCAGATAATCTTATTTCTCATGATCTGAGAGTCTTTCGGTGCCTTTTGGCAAACTCCAAGCGGGCTGTCATGTGCCTTTTACTGAGGAGTGGCTTCCGTCTGGCCACTCTACCATAAAGGCCTGATTGGTGGAGTGCTGCAGAGATGGTTGTCCTTCTGGAAGGTTCTCCCATCTCCACAGAGGAACTCTGGAGGTCTGTCAGAATGACCATCCGGTTCTTGGTAATCCATTTTAGAATAAGGCTGTAACGAAACAAAATGTGGAAAAAGTCAAGGTCTGAATACTTTCCGAATGCACTGTAACAGCTAAATAACAGCCCCTGATTATATGAGCTAAAACACAGCTCAAAACAAAACGAAATGTTAAAGGATACGTTAAGACATACCCTCAAGAAAAAATTATTCAAGTGCACACTTCGGGAAGGTTGAAGAATCAGGACGCAGTCAGAAAGGGCTGGGGCCAGGGACAAGGGGCAGAGAGGAAGAGGTGAAGCTGAAATCTTTGCCAGGCGCCAGAGAACCGGGCGAAGGATTTACATTTTCCACAAAACTCTTTCATCAATGGGGAGAGGGAGGGGAAGGGGTCATTGCAGGTCAGACCCTACAATGACCCCCTTTAGTGTCTACAACATGGTCGTCGTAAAGGTGGTTGCCTGGAAACCCCTCAAGGTTCTAATGATGACATTATCTCCATTATCTGACATCAACGATGACATGTTTCACAGCTCAGGCCGAGGGAGAGAAGGGGGAAGGAAATCAGAGGAGCACTTCATACTGTATGTCCAGTGTTCAGTTTGTGTTGTGTGTCAGAGGTCTACAAAAGGGGTGACACCCCCAAAAACCCCATTCTATCCAAGCCTCCTGTTCCCTTTTAAAGTAGGTACACGGTCCCTCCTCGTCTTCCACAATCTTAATATTCATTATTCTGTTCTTCGTCCTCCTCTTCCTCCCTCTGTAAGGGTGGTCAGAGTTGTCAGGGTGGTCAAACAACAACACAATTAGACCCAACCAAATCATGAGAAAACAAAAAGAGAATTACTTGACACATTGGAAAGAATTAACAAACAAAAAACAGAGCAAACTAGAATGCTATTTGGCCCTAAACAGAGAGTACACTGTGGCAGAATACCTGACCACTGTGACTGACCCAAATTTAAGGAAAGCTTTGACTATGTACAGACTCAGTGAGCATAGCCTTGCTATTGACAAAGGCCGCCGTAGGCAGACCTGGCTCCCAAGAGAAGACAGGCTATGTGCACACTGCCCACAAAATCCTGGGAAAGGATAAAGTAATTCCTCTACTACCCCCCCCCCCCCCCCACAAGAAAAGGGCAACCAGTGAAGAACAAACACCATTGTAAATAAAACCCATATTTATGTTTATTTATTTTCCCATTTGTACTTTAACTATTTGCACATTGTTACAACACTGTATATATACATAATATGTGTCACGATCGTCTAAGGATGAGGACCAATGCGCAGCGTTGAATGCGAACATCTTTTATTAGATAAATGATCACACGATCAAAATAACAAATGAAAACGTGACGTCTACAGTTTAACACAACCCAACTAGAACAAGAAACCACAAACACCACGTGAAAGACAGATAGTTAAATATGGCTCCCAATCAGAGACACCCAGCAGACACTCGTTGCATCTGATTGGGAGTCACTCAGCCCAACATAGAAATATCAAACATAGAATTTCACACCCTGGCTCAACATAACATTGTCCCCAGAGCCAGGGCGTGACAGTACCCCCCCCTAAAGGCGCGGACTCCGGCCGCGCCAAACAACCACAACAGGGGAGGGACCGGGTGGGCACTCCGCCTCGGCGGCGGATCCGGCTCCGGACACGACCCAGGCACGGGTTGTGCTGGACTGACGACGCACACCCCTGGCTTGATGCGTGGAGGAGGAACGGGCCGGACCGGGCTGACGAAGCGCACCCCTGACTTTGTGCGGGGAGCAGGAATGAGCCGGACCGGGCTGACGACGCGCACCACTGACCTGGTGCGGGGAGCTTGGATGGGCCGGACTGGGCTGGCGACGCGCACCACAGACTTGGTGCGGAGAGCAGGAACGGGCCGGACAGGGCTGACGACGCGCACCACTGACCTGGTGCGGGGAGCTTGGATGGGCCGGACTGGGCTGGCGACGCGCACCACAGACTTGGTGCGGAGAGCAGGAACGGGCCGGACAGGGCTGACGAAACGCACCATAGACTTGGTGCGGAGAGCAGGCACGGGCCGTGCCGGACTGACGACGCACACCACTGGCTTGGTGCGGGAAGCTTGGATGGGCCGGACTGGGCTGGCGACGCGCACCACAGACTTGGTGCGGAGAGCAGGAATGGGCCGGACAGGGCTGACGACGCGCACCACAGACTTGGTGCGGAGAGCAGGAATGGGCCGGACAGGGCTGACGACGCGCACCACAGGCTCGGTGCGAGAGGCAGGAACAGGCCGAACCGTACTGGGGACACACGCCACTGGCCCTATGCAGGGATCAGGAACGGGCCGGACCGGACTGGTAATACACCCCAGTACCTCTCGCCGTGCCTCCACACTTTCCCTCTCCTCTGTGACCAGTGGCCCCCTTAACCTGGCGGCCTCCTCTTCACACCCGCTGGACCGCTCCATCGCGGCCTCCTGCTGCCCCGTCGTCCACGTCGTGAGCCCCCCCCTAAAATTTTTCTGGGGTTCTCTCCTCCCCGTGGACCAGGCCTCCCTAGCTCTCGCCAGACTCTCGATCCATTGCTTCATAGACCAGCCTCTCTCCTCTTCACTTAGCGTGGCCCAGCCGAAACTCCTACTCCCCTGATCCAAGGTCCTTCCTCTCTCCTCTTCACGCTGCTTGGTCCTGTCTTGGTGGTTTCTTCTGTCACGATCGTCTAAGGATGAGGACCAATGCGCAGCGTTGAATGCGAACATCTTTTATTATATAAATGATCACACGATCAAAATAACAAACGAAAACGTGACGTCTACAGTTTAACACAACCCAACTAGAACAAGAAACCACAAACACCACGTGAAAGACAGATAGTTAAATATGGCTCCCAATCAGAGACACCCAGCAGACACTCGTTGCCTCTGATTGGGAGTCACTCAGCCCAACATAGAAATATCAAACATAGAATTTCACACCCTGGCTCAACATAACATTGTCCCCAGAGCCAGGGCGTGACAATATGACATTTGAAATGTCTTTATTCTTTTGGAACTTCTGAGTGTAATGTTTACTGTTAATATTTATTGTTTATTTCACTTTTGTTTACTATCTACTTCACTTGCTTTAGCAATGTTAACACACATTTCCCATGCCAATAAAGCCCCTTAAATTGAATTGAAATTGAATTGAGAGAGAGAGAGAGAGAGAGAGAGACAGAGAGAGACAGAGAGAGACAGAGAGAGACAGAGAGAGACAGAGAGAGAGAGAGAGAGAGAGAGAGAGAGAGAGAGAGAGAGAGAGAGAGAGAGAGAGAGAGAGAGAGAGAGAGAGAGAGAGAGAGAGAGAGAGAGAGAGAGAGAGAGAGAGAGAGAGAGAGTTGAGTTTGAGTTGAGTTTTAAATAATCTTTATTGGGTCTGGGAGCCCACCACACAAATACTCATACAAAACCGTATTTACACATCAATTAAAAACACAACTCCAATTCCTCCTCCACAGTAACTGAACACAACAGCCTCTGAATACCCCATATACTCATAAACAGATCAATATTGTTGACAAGTTTATAATAGGCAAACTCAACCCTTAGTCTTGCTGCCAACATTCCCTCCAGCATTGATCCTGGAAGAAATGTCCACCAGGCCTTGCCCACCCTCGTGCAGTGGCAGGTACAGGGCTGAAGCTTTAATCCAATGTTGTCCAGACCAGAAGAAGTTGACAAGGGTGGCTGAAAAATCAGTAGTCTGTGCCACAGGGTAGAGGCAGCTAGGTTATTATCTACCAGTACCCTTCCCCTATAAGACAGCTGGGGCAGCACCCATTTCCATCTTGACAGTCTGGCACACACTTTCTCCACTACACCCTCCCAGTTCTTTTTCTGAAAGACATCGGAGCCTAGAAAAACCCCAAAGTCTTCATCCCATCTCTGCCCCACTGAAGCCCCCTGGTAACCGTGGAGCGGACCCCATCTGAAGCTGGCCTGCCCACAGCGCTTCACTCTTTCCCCAATTGACTCTAGCTGAGGAGGCCCCTCATACACCTTTAAAGCGTCTGAGAGAACCTTAACATCCTCACCCCCTGTAATAAAAACTGTCACGTCATCTGCATACGCAGACAGTGCTATCGTGGGACCCTTCATTACACCTGGCACAGAGAAACCAGTAAGCTTCGCTCTTAAAAAACAAAGCATTGGTTCAATCGCCAGACTGTATAACTGCCCTGAAATTGGGCATCCCTGCCTGATGCCCCTTTGGACAGGGATGGGACAACTCAAACCACCCCCCACCTTCACCATACACGAAGCCCCAGCATACAGTAAATTCATCCAAGACAAAAAAACATCCCCAAACCCAAAGGCCTTCATTGTTTTAAACAAGTACTGGTGGTCCACACGATCAAAAGCCTTCTCCTGATCCAAAGAAAGTAAACCCACATTTACATCAGACAGTTTACAAATGTCCAAAACATCTCTTATTAGAAACAAGTTGTCAACAATAGAGCGATCAGGTACACAGTAGGACTGGTCCTTGTGGACCAACAATCCCAGATACTCTTTCAACCTGTTTGAGAGACATTTAGAAACAATTTTATATTCTGCACACAGCAAAGCAACAGGTCTCCAATTTTTTATGAGAGCCAAATCCCCCTTTTTGGCAACAGTGAAAGTACCGCACGTTGACAAGATACAGGAAGAGAGCCCTCATGAAAAGATTCACACACCACTTCATAAAAATCCTCCCCAATAGACCCCCAAAAGTGCTTATAAAACTCAGATGGTAAACCATCAATGCCAGGGGCTCGGCCTGTTGAGAGCTGCATAACTGCTGTGGACAGCTCTTGCAGTGTAATGTCAGAGTCCAATGCGACTCTTTGCTCAGGTCCCAATTGAGGAAGACCGTGTAACAACTGTTCAGTACACAGAGAGTCACAATCCTCCGCCTTATAGAGGGCAGAATAGAAATCCACGGCATGTTGACGCATTTCACTGTCATCCGTGGTCACCTTCCCATCAGGGAGACGAAGGCAGACCATCTGTTTACGTTGCAATGTCGACTGTCCTAGGTTTTTAAAAAAAGCACTAGGAGCATCCATATCCTTGAGGGAAGCGAAACGAGACCTAATCAAGGCACCCTTCACTCTTTCATGCAGAAACGACCTCAATTCATGTTTCTTGTCCTGTAAATTCATGACTAGTCCGGGGTCATTCTGAGTGAGCAACTTCAATTCAATAGATGTAATGTTCTGTTCAAGGGCCCTGATAGTCTCTTTAACTTCAATTCGAGACAGAGCAGTATACTGTTGACAAAATAATCGTATTTGGGCCTTCCCAACCTCCCACCATTGTCTCAAGGACTCAAAATTCCCTTTTGTAACCCTCAATTTTTCCCAAAACAACAAAAACCTTTCACAAAACATGACATCATGTAACAATTTAACATTGAAATACCAATAAGATGATGACCTTCGTGGACAGGACAAGTGAATATCAACAGTGACAATATGGTGATCAGAGAAACCCACAGGAGTAATGTCACACCTTCCAACCCTACTACAGTATTGCTCAGATACATACAACCTGTCTAACCTTGCTGCACTGACATGACCTTCATTAACTTTTAGCCATGTGTACTGCCTAACTTTTGCATTCCTTACTCTCCACACATCAGAAAGCTCAAACTCAGTTAATAGACCAGACAGACAAATTGCTGACCGCAGGTGAGGTTCTTCAGCGGTGCGATCAACAGTAAAATCCACTGTACAGTTCCAGTCCCCCCCTAAAACCATAACCCCTCTTGGTCACACTGTCTTAAGGTTTCCTTTATTTTATCAAAACCAACAATACGCTCTGTACCCTCATTAGGAGCATAAACATTCAAAAAAACAAACAAAAAACCCCATAACATCCACCTTGACCAATAAAACCCGACCCTTGACAATCTCTGTTGTAGATACCACAGTCACCCCTAAGCCTGAAGAAAACAAGATTGCCACCCCAGCACTGAAATTAGTACCATAACTGAGTATATGCTGCCCCTCCCACCACATACCCCAGTCAGCCTCATTTTCCTCATCACTATGTGTCTCCTGTAGGAAAACTACATTAAGCCATTTCTGTTTTATTACTTCTAATACCCAAGCCCTCTTATTCCTGTCCCTTCCTCCATTAATATTGAGAGAACCTACCCTTAGTACCTCCATATAGAAAAGGAAAGGAAAAGCAGAAGACACCACAGAGAAACCAGACAAAGAGAATAGAACACCCTATGAGGCATAATCATCATCATCATTATTTAAATGTTCTCTTAACCTGACCGCGTTTCCCACCACCTTTTGCTGCTGCAACAGCAGTAACACATTTCCTCAAGCGAAACCGCTTCTTCTCACTCAACTGGTCTAACCCCACCGTCTTCTGTAACATCACAGCTGACCTCACAAATTTATCAACATCAAAATAATCTGCCAATTTGACGGATTTCCCAAAAGTCTGATCCAGAAACCCATTTACCTCCTCTAGATCGTAAATTGAGTCCTCACCAGCTGATATCGTATCAAGAGAGATATCCATATCCTTCTCCTGATCCTCCTCAACTGAGGCCACAGACCACTGACTCCCCTCTACCACATCCCTTTCAACACTCCCCACTTGCACCCCATCACTCGTACCAGGCATCTCCTCCACTACCTGGGAGACTAGCCCCACCTGAACCCCATTACTCGTAGTGGGCATCTCCTCCACTACCTGGGAGACTAGCCCCACCTGAACCCCATTACTCGTAGTGGGCATCTCCTCCACTACCTGGGAGACTAGCCCCCCTGTACCCCAGCACTCATAGTGGGCATCTCCTCCACTACCTGGGAGACTAGCCCCCCCTGTACCCCAGCACTCATAGTGGGCATCTCCTCCACTACCTGGGAGATGAGCTCCACATGAACCCTCTCCTGTAACCCATTACTTGTAGTGGGCATCTCCTCCACTACCTGGGAGATTAGCTCCACATGTACCCCCCTCCTGTACCACAGCACTCGTACTGGGCACCTCCTCACCAGTCTGAGGAAATGGCCCTTCAGATCCATCCTTACCTTCTACAACAATTTTTTTTCTGCTGCATAACATTTCCCTCTGGTACAAGTTGCACCTCTGTGCCCTCAACACGGACAACTTGTTCCTCAGCAACAGATGCGTGTGGCTGCTCTACCACTGTCAGCCCACCTCTTCCTACATCAGTGGGCCCAGGCGTTACGAGGACCACCTGCGCCCCTCCCTCTGCCTTCTCCCTTTTCGGGCAAGCATGTCGCTTATGACCAACATCCCCACACTCAAAACACAGTTGACTACCCGTACTAGCATAAGCCATATACAGTCTATTGTCATACTTGACTTTAAACGATAAGTCCAAAGTCTGCTCCGGTGAGTCCAAAAACATAAACACCTGTCGCCGAAATGACATTACCTGTTTCAACGCCGGGTGTTTGCCACCCAATGGGACAACCTTAATTGAACTTGCAAACTTCCCAAAGCGCAATAACTTCGCGCTCCAATAGCTCATTTGGAATGAATGGCGGTACATTTGAAATCGTTACCCTTGTTGACGGAGAAAAAAGCGGCGTAACTTGAATAAACATTCCTTTAAGAAGTATGCCATGCTCAACCATACGATCAACAAGGCGCTCTTCTTTAAGAAATACCACCACCGCTTTATTCATCCGTGACGCATAAGCAACATTCTCATATCCTACCTTCTCTCCTACGGCGACCAGAACCTCCTCCACCGTGACAGTAGCTTCAGTAACACACCTAAAGCCGTGCCGAAGTGACAGGGACGGCGTCCCGATTCGGGCCGGCATCCCCACCAAAATCAGGGTAATTTCGACACGAAAAACAATATACTTAATTCTACCACAACAAAAAAATTGAAATAATAACCTTAATCATGCATAGAATAAAAAAGGATATCACCAAGAAAAGGAAAACCCAGGATATCTAACTCTACACAACACTCGCACTTAGCACTCACTCAAACAATTCCCAGCACGCACCAAACACTCCCAGCATGCAGAGAGAGAGAGAGAGAGAGAGAGAGAGAGAGAGAGAGAGAGAGAGAGAGAGAGAGAGAAACTTGAAAGTGAAAGTGCTCAATGGTGCTGTCCATGCTAAAACGTGCTTTTGGGCACTAGAGTCCTCTATCTATCTCTATGGAGGACACATGAAAACACCTGCAACCGCATGCCAGTGCTCCCGCCTGCACAATCTGGCATTTGTCTGTCATTTTTTCTGTGTCAAAAGTTATGATATGAGTTGATTGGTAAAACTTCAGAATAACTCATAATTAACCAATTATAAATGCTTATATATGATTATAAATGATAGTTGATGTTTTGACAGAGACAGATGTCCTTACCCTGTGGAGGCGTATTGGGTGGCTGAGGAGGTGTTGAGGCCTCTAGGGTTGGTCCTCTGGGGAGAGGGAGGGGTTCTCTGCATACAGCGGTCTGGGTACCAGATCACCAGCCTGGTGCTCTCCAGCTCCACCCCCTGGACAGGAGGACAAACAGCAGGCAGAGTCCAAATACATACAATGGAACTAATAGCATAGTCCTAAAAGGTTGTGCAGCCTGTCTATACTATGTTCCCTGTGGTGGGGTCTGGTAGTGCAGCCTGTCTATACTATGTCCCCTGTGGTGGGGTCTGGTAGTGCAGCCTGTCTATACCATGTCCCCTGTGGTGGGGTCTGGTAGTGCAGCCTGTCTATACTATGTCCCCTGTGGTTGGGTCTGGTAGTGCAGCCTGTCTATACCATGTCCCCTGTGGTGGGGTATTGTAGTGCAGCCTGTCTATACTATGTCCCCTGTGGTGGGGTATTGTAGTGCACCCTGTCTATACTATGTCCCCTGTGGTGGGGTCTGGTAGTGCAGCCTGTCTATACTATGTCCCCTGTGGTGGGGTCTGGTAGTGCAGCCTGTCTATACTATGTCCCCTGTGGTGGGGTCTGGTAGTGCAGCCTGTCTATACTATGTCCCCTGTGGTGGGGTCTGGTAGTGCAGCCTGTCTATACTATGTCCCCTGTGGTGGGGTATTGTAGTGCACCCTGTCACTACAGACCCTGGTTCAATTCCAGGCTTCATCACAATCTGGCCATAATGGTGAGTCCCATGGGGTGGCGCGCAATTTGCCCAGTGTCGGCAGGGGTAGGCCGTCATTGTAAATAAAATTTGTTCTTAACTGAATTGCCTAATTAAATAAAAAATTCACAGGGTCTGAGCTCTCCACCTGAAATGAGACAACTAGGTTAACAGTGCGTGTGATTTCTGATGAATTATTATTGATCTATGATAGTTTATCTCCTGACAGTAATGGCTACGTGGTTCAATAGAGCCATCATGTGTCCAATAGGCAGAAATACAAGAAACAACATCGAAGTGGAAATAGTAATGAATCAATGTATTAATAGTTAATCAAATAATCAATGTCTATATTGTCTTATTTTTGTTTTATTTACAACATTATGTTTATCCTGAATTGACACTGAACATCACTGTAAAAACTGCAAATGTAAAAATATTTGATGTATCTAAATAGTTAAAAATATATTTATTTTTAATAATAAAACAAGCAATATCATGACACTGAACAATATGGTAGTACATAATATAAAATGCGGAACAATGTCTGACAACAATACAAAGTAAATCATCATTAAACACATCAGGAGCAACTTGGCCCAAGAGCTACAAGTATTAAAAAGCTGTTACCAGTATTATTCATGTTAGTCGCTGAAAAGTATCATCCTGCATCCTTTGACTCTCTATATCCCCTATCCTCCCGGCCGGCTCGGTCCTCCCCCTCCTGCACCGTGGCTTGATGACTCATTGGGAGCTCACAGAACAGGGCTCTGGGCAGCCGAGCGGAAATGGAGGAAAAATAGACTCCCTGCGGACCTGGCATCTTTTCACTAACTCCTCTCTACATTTTCTTCATCTGTTTCTGCTGCTAAAGCCACTTTCTACCACTCTAAATTCCAAGCATCTGCCTCTAACCCTAGGAAGCTCTTTGCCACCTTCTCCTCCCTGCTGAATCCTCCTCCCCCTCCACCCCCCTCCTCCCTCTCTGTGGATGACTTCGCCAACCATTTTGAAAGAAGGTTGACGACATCCGATCCTCGTTTGTTAAGTCAAATGACACTGCTGGTCCTGCTCACACTGCCCTACCCTATGCTTTGACTTCTTTCTCTCCTCTCTCTCCAGATGAAATCTTGCGACTTGTGACGGCCGGCCGCCCAACAACCTGCCCGCTTGACCCTATCCCCTCCTCTCTTCTCCAGACCATCTCCGGTGACCTTCTCCCTTACCTCACCTCGCTCATCAACTCATCCTTGACCGCTGGCTATGTCCCTTCCGTCTTCAAGAGAGCGAGAGTTGCACCCCTTCTCAAAAAAACAACACTCGATCCCTCTGATGTCAACAACTACAGACCAGTATCCCTTCTTTCTTTTCTCTCCAAAACTCTTGAGCATGCCATCTCTCTCAGAATGACCTTCTTGATCCATACCAGTCAGGTTTCAAGACTGGTCATTCAACTGAGACTGCTCTTCTCTGTGTCACGGAGGCTCTCCGCACTGCTAAAGCTAACTCTCTCTCCTCTGCTCTTGTCCTTCTAGACCTGTCTTCTGCCTTTGATACTGTGAACCATCAAATCCTCCTCTCCACCCTCTCCGAGTTGGGCATCTCCGGCGCGGCTCACTCTTGGATTGTCTCCTACCTGACCGGTCGCTCCTACCAAGTGGCGTGGCGAGAATCTGTCTCCGCACCACGTGCTCTCACCACTGGTGTCCCCCAGGGCTCAGTTCTAGGCCCTCTCCTATTCTCGCTATACACCAAGTCACTTGGCTCTGTCATATCCTCACATGGCATCTCCTATCATTGCTACGCAGACGACACACAACTAAACTTCTCCTTTCCCCCTTCTGATAACCAGGTGGTGAATCGCATCTCTGCATGTCTGGCAGACATATCAGTGTGGATGACAGATCACCACCTCAAGCTGAACCTCGGCAAGACGGAGCTGCTCTTCCTCCCGGGGAAGGACTGCCCGTTCCATGATCTCGCCATCACGGTTGACAACTCCGTTGTGTCCTCCTCCCAGAGTGCGAAGAGCCTTGGCGTGACCCTGGACAACACCCTGTCGTTCTCCGCTAACATCAAGGCGGTGTCCCGATCCTGTAGGTTCATGCTCTACAACATTCGGAGAGTACGACCCTGCCTTACACAGGAAGTGGCACAGGTCCTAAATCTGGCACTTGTCATCTCCCGTCTGGATTACTGCAACTCGCTGTTGGCTGGGCTCCCTGCCTGTGCCATTAAACCCCTACAACTCATCCAGAATGCCGCAGCCCGTCTGGTGTTCAACCTTCCCAAGTTCTCTCACGTCACCCCGCTCCTCCGCACACTACACTGGCTTCCAGTTGAAGCTCACATCTGCTACAAGACCATGGTGCTTGCCTACGGAGCTGTGAGGGGAACGGCACCTCCGTACCTTCAGGCTCTGATCAGTCCCTACACCCAAACGAGGGCATTGCGTTCATCCACATCTGGCCTGCTGGCCCCACTACCTCTGCGGAAGCACAGTTCCCGCTCAGCCCAGTCAAAACTGTTCGCTGCTCTGGCACCCCAATGGTGGAACAAGCTCCCTCACGACGCTAGGACAGCGGAGACACTTGAAACCCCAACTCTTTAAGGAATACCTGGGATAGGATAAAGTAATCCTTCTACCCCCCCTTACCCCAACCCCCCAAAAATTAAATAAAAAATAAAAACATATTGTAAAGTGGTTATCCAATTTCACAACTCTTAGTACAATACTCAAAACAGATAATCAAAAAGGTGTTTTTTCACAACTTTAAGCTCATTTTCAAATGACTGAGTAAAACACAAATCACACAGTAACTTTTTTCACCAAACATAATCAGTATTTCATCTAGAAATTCATAAAAGTCATTGCCCTTCACAATGCAATGCTCACAATACTTTTCATATGATTCTCTTCTCATTTGTTTAAATACATTTGACCATCACTTAATCCAGCTGTGCTTAATGGTTAATCACTTAACCGTTTGGTAAACCTATAGATTTTTAACTGGTTTGTCTATCTATATTATGGATTTTGAGAACTACAGAAATAAAATGTGTGTTTGTAAAGTATAAACATCTAAATTACATGTATGATACATGATAATCATACATAATGACAACTCGTTATTGCTAACTGATATCACATAGTGGTAACCACAATTGGTCACCATATAAAAGGGGGTGTGTGAACACTTGCAATTTCTTTCAACATGGAGCAGGATAGACAGCAAGGGAGAGGAATAAATCAAAGAGCTCGTGGACAACGGACCCATCATAGAGGTCAAAGAGGTGGACATGGGCCCCATCAAAGAGGTCAAAGAGGTGGACATCAGAGAAAGGGAGGCAGACGGCAGGGAACTGTCGTGTCTAATGAAGTCCAGGCCAAGAGGCCTTGCCATGGCAGAGGCTGCCAGATTAGTTCATCCCAATCTGAAAAAGATCAGCTGTCAATTAGATTATGAAAACATTTCGCCAAGAAAACCGGTTAATCTGCAGGATATGCACTATGCTTTACCATTACATTTAAAGTAAATTACACATTGTAATGCATGTGGTGACCGTGGTAGTGTGCTGACCTACCAGCAGGAGTGGGCAGTTGTGGAAATGGTGAGGGCCAGGAATGACATATGGCTGTCTGAAATAAAGCAGGCCATTGAGGAGAATGATGACACCTTTGCCAATGTGCATCCATCAGCCTACTAATAATCACCTGCCTTTTGAAGAGGCAGCAGGTATCTATGGAACACATTTACCTGGTGCCTTTTGAGAGGAACAACCACCAGATAAAACAGCTGTATGAGTATGTTCAGGTACAGCACTATATACTGTATCACTGTTACTATGTGATGCACATGCTACTTCACAATACATTACTGGAACTATACTATAAAAGCACTAAAGATGGTGTGGTAGGACGTAGGCCATGACTTGGATCCTACAACGCTGCACACCTCATTGTGTTTCTCAGTGAAATTGAGCAGGCCTGTCAAGGTGAAGGGGTCACCTATGTCATTGTATGGGAAGATGTCAGGTTCCACCATGCAGAGGTGGTTCAGGTATGGTTTCGGGCCCATCCCCGATTCGTGACCCTATACCTGCCCCCATACTCTCCTTTCCTCAACCCTATTGGGGAATTTTTCAGCATGAAGTTGTATGATGTCCTGCAATGCATGAACAATGAGGACATTCACTATGATGTGGATGAGAATTTATAGCCAAATGCTCAAGACAGGCTTGATGCAAATTAATGCGTGCTAAAGGTTGTTTAATTTTCATTCATTTTATTTGTTTCATTTTTGCATGAATTATGTGTAGAGGATGTCTTCATTGATCACCTTTGATTGCAAATTGGATAGATATTATGGAAATTATAGATATTCTGTCAATTTTGTTGGGTAATGTAAGTGTATTGCCTAATGTGAAAACGGTGTAATTTACAGTACAGTAGCATATTACTTTCAGCACTTCTAAGGGCGATTTGAAACACATATCTTGCATTGTTTGCTATTGGATTAACTGGTAGTTAAAATGACTAAATTGAAAATATAGTATGTTGTGTTTTGGTGATTAAACCAATGTTCTCATTACATTTCAGAATGAACTTATATTTTGAATTAATGGATGTGTGGTGATAGATGTTTACAATCAAAATTAATGTACAATGACAGGTTTTGAATGAAAGACTGGCTGCGTTATAAGTGTGACCAGTTTGGAGTTTTGTACTAAGAGTCGTGAAAATGTACCACGTATGGGTGAAAATAAAACCAAAACGATTTTAAAAAACGAGAACCTTTTGCATGTAGTGTTGATAAAACACGTTTGTGTGCGTGAATGTTTGTGTGTGTCTGTGTGTGTGCATGTTCATGTGTATGACTGTCTGTGTGTGTGTGTGTGTGTGTGTGTGTGTGTGTGTGTGTGTGTGTGTGTGTGTGTGTGTGTGTGTGTGTGTGTGTGTAGGCATTTGGATTTGATGTTTAACAAACATATAGATGAGCTGGTTAAGAAGATAAGGTTTAAAGTTGGCTTTTTTTACGGAAACAGGTCGTGCCTTTCTCTAAGCACTAGGAAGCAGATTATTCAGTCAACCTTTTTATCTGTTCTTGATTATGGTGATATTATTTATCAAAGTGCAGCTGCTACTACTCTTAACCCTTTGGATGCCATCTACCATAGTGCCCTTTGTTTAATAACAGGAGACAGATTTGATAGTCATCAACGCATACTGTATCAAAAGGTTGGCTGGCCTTTGCTAAAGACTCCACTGAAGATAGTGTTATAATAAGGTCAAAACAATGACAATTACGTTTATTCTTAAAAATGTATCAGAAAAACACACAGTTTACAAAAAAAAACATTTCACAAAAGCGTTAAGAAATGTTGCATCAAGCAGAACTCTTTCCTGGACATTGAGGCAAAATTGTGCCATAGTTTGTAATAAAAACTATTAAAAATATTTATAAAAAAATCAAGCAAACTTCTAAACTTAAAGAAATATTAAACTTATAAAATGTTCAACTATATTATTATATACTATTATAAACTGGTTAGTTTGGGTCTTGGATGCTGACTGACTGAAACTGCATTTCAGAAGTGAATACTGTATATCAGACAATATACCACGGGTATGGCGTAAAAAATACTATTTATGTTGGTAACCAGTTTCTAATAGCAATCAGGCCAATATACGACGGCATATCCGCTTTGTGTCAAGAACAGCCCTTAGCCGTGGTATAAACCACTCAGTTTATAATGGCCAATATTCCACACCCCCTCAAGCTTTATGGCACTTATTTTGAATATATGGGTTTTTGTCAAACTTGTTGAGTTCAGGTCTTCTTGGTTCTGGGTTTGTTGTGTTCAGGTCTTCTTGGTTCTGGGTTTGTTGTGTTCAGGTCTTCTTGGTTCTGGGTTTGTTGTGTTCAGGTCTTCTTGGTTCTGGGTTTGTTGACTGCCTTGACAGTAGATCACCTCAGCTGATTGTGCTGCTGCAGGTCTGAAGAGAGAGAAACAGAAATGAAACAAAGGTTGCGTCCCAAATGTTGGCACCCTATACCCTTTATAGTGCACTGCCTTTGTAGTGCACTAAATAGGGAATATGATGCCATTTGGAACGCAAAATGAGCAGTTCCTCAAAACCATCATTACATCAATACATGTCATAGTAATTTTCTTGAGATGTCCATTGTTGGGTTCGTAGTTTAAGGAAATGACATCACTAGTGGTCACTATGGGTCAACTGTTTTGCTTATTGATGACATCTCCTACAATAAGCAGCAGCATATGAATTACCTTAATGCAGAATATGCTTACTGGGTGGCAGCAGTGGGGCGGTTGAATTTCACAGCAGCGTACTGGACATCCTCGTCCTGTTTCTGGGGTTGAGGCAGTTGGACGGTGGAGTACAGAGGGACTTCCTGGTTTTTGGAGCGAGAGAAGTGGACGCTGGTGTAGTGAACAACATCCTGGTCTACGTTGGCTGCTGTCTGTGTTGCAGTAGGGGTCATGACCATGCCTGAGATGTTGTCATACACTGGACTAGAGTCTCCCTGATGGGGAGAGAGGACAGACAACATGAGGAGTGGAAATGTTCCACAAAGCAATACCCAGACATCACAGTCATCTTCTGATTCCAACAGACTCACCTGTCCATTTTCTGCTATATCACTTGTGTCTCTTGTGTCAGAGGTGGATTTGGAGGCCTTCTTCCTGTTTGTTAATTAATGAATTAATCAATCAATCAATGTTACTAAAGTTAAATAATAAAAAATAATTAATACAATTCACTCACCTGAACCACATGAGTCCAGAGAGACAGAGGATGAGAACCAGAACAACCACTATGATTCCAACAGCTGTAGTCATAACTGAGGTTTGTTTCCCTGTAATATAATATGGATGATGTGAGTACATGGCATGATATAATAAACTAAAAATAAACTGAAATACAGGACATTAATGCAATACTTGTTAAGGGATCTTATAACATTACATTTACATTTTAGTCATTTAGCAGACGCTCTTATCCAGAGCGAGTTAGTGAGTGCATACATTTATTATTTTTTTATTTTTTTTTCATACTGGCCCCCCGTGGGAATCGAACCCACAACCCTGGCATTGCAAGCGCAATGCTCTACCAACTGAGCTACATCCCTGCCGGCCATTCCCTCCCCTACCCTGGACGACGCTGGGCCAATTGTGCGCCGCCCCTTGAGGTCTCCCGGTCTAGTGGCACAGCTAGCACTGCGATGCAGTGCCTTAGACCACTGCGCCACTCGGGAGATTCAAAAATATAACCCAATGTATAGTTATAAACTAAGGAGTAATAACACAAAGTATAATGATTAGATTGAAAACATGTAGTTTTGTATTGAAGTATTGAAGATGAAACTTGACCTGCTACAATGATCATCAGAGCTGTAGAGTTCTTAGATGCTATTTTATTCCCGGCCTCACAGTAGTATTCTCCACTTTCCTCAGAGCTGATGTTAGTGATATTGTAACTCTGTCCTGATGCTTTTGGTGAGGTTATGTTCTTCTTGTACCAGGTGTATTTGTCCACAGGTGGGTTGGCATCACTGCTGCAGGTCAGAGTCACTGAACTGCCCTCCACTATTTCGCCAGAGGGACTGACTGACACTGAGCTGTCCTTTGGGCCATCTGGCAGACAATATGTATCAACACATTGTTCATACATATTGCTTTACATGAGGAGCATCATGGAACTTACACTTATGATTGAAATAATTGAAATATGAATATAAATATGTGTAACTTAGAAAATAATGTAACAATACAGTGTTTGTGTAGTACCACAGTAGTGAGATGAGTACAATCATGGAACTTGGACATAGATTGAAATAATAGATAGATAGAATAGATAAGAGAAGATGTTACTAAAAGAATACAACTGGAGATGGATCACACATACTCACATCTGACAGTGAGAGTCTCTTCAGGAGAGTGGAGATCCTCATGGCCTTCTACAGCACAGGAGTATCTGACTGCATCCTCACTGCTGACTGGGTTTAGGAACAGACTGTTAGATTGGTTGGTTACATGTCCGTTCTTGTACCAGATGTAGGTGGGGTTGGGGTTGTCACTCAGAGTACAGGTGGTGGTGCTACAGGTCAGTGTCACCTTCTGTCCCTCTGTCACAGTGGCAGGAGTCACCTTCACTCAATTAGTATTTGGTAGCATTGCCTTAAAATTGTTTAACTTGGGTTAAATGTTTCGGGTAGCCTTCCACAAGCTTCCCACAATAAGTTGAGTGAATTTTGGCCCATTCCTCCTGACAGAGCTGGTGTAACTGAGTCAGGTTTGTAGGCCTCCTTGCTCGCACATGCTTTTTTAGTTCTGCCCACAAATGTTCTATAGGATTGAGGTCAGGCCTTGTGATGGCCACTCCAATACCTTAACTTTGTTGTCCTTAAGCCATTTTGCCACAACTTTGGAAGTATGCTTGGGGTCATTGTCCATTTGGAAGACCCATTTGCAACCAAGCTTTAACTTCCTGATTGATGTCTTGAGATGTTGCTTCAATATATCCACATAATTTTCCTTCCTCATGATGCCATCTATTTTGTGAAGTGCACCAGTCCCTCCTGCAGCAAAGCACCCCCACAGCATGATGCTGCCACCTCTGTGCTTCACGGTTGAAATTGTGTTCTTTGGCTTGCAAGCTTCCCCCTTTTTCCTCCAAACATAACGATGGTCATTATGGCCAATCAGTTCTATTTTTGTTTCATCAGACAAGAGGACATTTCTCCAAAAAGTACGATCTTTGTCCCCATGTGCAGTTGCAAACCGTAGTCTGGCTTTTTTATGGCGGTTTTGGAGCAGTGGCTTCTTCCTTGCTGACCGGCCTTTCAGGTTATGTCGATATAGGACTCGTTTTACTGTGGATATAGATACTTTTGTACCTGTTTCATCCAGCATCTTCACAAGGTCCTTTGCTGTTATTCTGGGATTGATTTGCACTTTTCGCACCAAAGTACGTTAATCTCTAGGAGACAGAACGCGTCTCCTTCATGAGCGATATGACGGCTGCGTGGTCCCATGGTGTTTATACTTGCGTACTATTGTTTGTACAGATGAACGTGGTACGTTCAGGTGGTTGGAAATTGCTCCCAAGGATCAACCAGACTTGTGGAGGTCTACCATTTTTTTTCTGAGGTCTTGGCTGATTTATGTTGATTTTCCCATTATGTCAAGCAAAGAGGCACTTAGTTTGAAGGTAGGCCTTGAAATAGCTGCTATCCATATTGTCTAATGTAGCCTGTTGTCCATATATAGTCTAATGTAGACTGTTATCAATATATAGTCTAATGTATTCTGCTATCCATATATAGTCTATGGTAGCATGTTAAACATATATTGTCTAATGTAGCCTGTTATCCATATATAGTCCAATGTAGCGTGTTATCCATGTATAATCTAATGAGGCATGTTATCCATATATAGTCTAATCTAGCCTGCTATCCATATATAGTCTAATGTATTATGCTATCCATATATAGTCTAATGTAGCCTGCTATCCATATATAGTCTAATGTAGCCTGCTATCCATATATAGTCTAATGTAGCCTGTTATCCATAGATAGTCTAATGTAGCCTGTTATCCATATATAGTCTAATGTAGCCTGTTATCCATATATAGTCTAATGTAGCCTGTTATCTATATATAGTCTAATGTAGCCTGTTATCCATGTAGTCTAATGTAGCCTGTTATCCATATATAGTCAAAGGTAGCATGTTATCCATATACAGTGGGGAAAAAAAGTATTTAGTCAGCCACCAATTGTGCAAGTTCTCCCACTTAAAAAGATGAGAGAGGCCTGTAATTTTCATCATAGGTACACGTCAACTATGACAGACAAATTGAGAAAAAAAATTCCAGAAAATTACATTGTAGGATTTTTAATGAATTTATTTGCAAATTATGGTGGAAAATAAGTATTTGGTCACCTACAAACAAGCAAGATTTCTGGCTCTCACAGACCTGTAACTTCTTCTTTAAGAGGCTCCTCTGTCCTCCACTCGTTACCTGTATTAATGGCACCTGTTTGAACTTGTTATCAGTATAAAAGACACCTGTCCACAACCTCAAACAGTCACATTCCAAACTCCACTATGGCCAAGACCAAAGAGCTGTCAAAGGACACCAGAAACAAAATTGTAGACCTGCACCAGGCTGGGAAGTATGAATCTGCAATAGGTAAGCAGCTTGGTTTGAATAAATCAACTGTGGGAGCAATTATTAGGAAATGGAAGACATACAAGACCACTGATAATCTCCCTCGATCTGGGGCTCCACGCAAGATCTCACCCCGTGGGGTCAAAATGATCACAAGAACGGTGAGCAAAAATCCCAGAACCACAAGGGGGGACCTAGTGAATGACCTGCAGAGAGCTGGGACCAAAGTAACAAAGCCTACCATCAGTAACACACTACGCCGCCAGGGACTCAAATCCTGCAGTGCAAGACGTGTCCCCCTGCTTAAGCCAGTACATGTCCAGGCCCGTCTGAAGTTTGCTAGAGTGCATTTGGATGATCCAGAAGACGATTGGGAGAATGTCATATGGTCAGATGAAACCAAAATATAACTTTTTGGTAAAAACTCAACTCGTCGTGTTTGGAGGACAAAGAATGCTGAGTTGCATCCAAAGAACACCATACCTACTGTGAAGCATGGGGGGTGGAAACATCATGCTTTGGGGCTGTTTTTCTGCAAAGGGACCAGGACGACTGATCCGTGTAAAGAAAAGAATGAATGGGGCCATGTATCGTGAGATTTTGAGTGAAAACCTCCTTCCATCAGCAAGGGCATTGAAGATGAAACGTGGCTGGGTCTTTCAGCATGACAATGATCCCAAACACACCGCCCGGGCAACGAAGGAGTGGCTTCGTAAGAAGCATTTCAAGGAGTGGCCTAACCAGTCTCCAGATCTCAACCCCATAGAAAATCTTTGGAGGGGAGTTGAAAGTCCGTGTTTCCCAGCGACAGCCCCAAAACATCACTGCTCTAGAGGAGATCTGCATGGAGGAATGGGCCAAAATACCAGCAACAGTGTGTGAAAACCTTGTGAAGACTTACAGAAAAACGTTTGACCTGTGTCATTGCCAAAAAAGGGTATATAACAAAGTATTGAGAAACTTTTGTTATTGACCAAATACTTATTTTCCACCATAATTTGCAAATAAATTCATTAAAAATCCTACAATGTGATTTTCTGGATTTTCTTTTCTCATTTTGTCTGTCATAGTTGACGTGTACCTATGATGAAAATTACAGGCCTCTCTCATCTTTTTAAGTGGGAGAACTTGCACAATTGGTGGCTGACTAAATACTTTTTTCCCCCACTGTATAGTCAAATGTAGCCTGTTATCTATATATAGTCTAATGTAGCCTACTATCCATACTTAGTCTAATGTAGCCTGTTATCTATGTATAGTCTAATGTAACCTCTTCTCAATATAGTCTAATGTAGCCTGTTATCGATATATAGTCTAATGTAGCCTGCTATCTATATATAGTCTAATGTAGCATGTTATCCATATATAGTCTAATGTAGCCTGTTATCCATATATAATCTAATGCAGCCTGTTATCCATATATTGTCAAATGTAGCCTGCTATCTATGTATAGTCTAATGTAGCATGTTATCCATATATAGTCTAATGTAGCCTGTTATCTATACATAGTATAATGTAGTATGTTATCCATATATAGTCTAATGTAGCCTGTTATCCATATATAGTCTATTGTAGCTTGTTGTCCATATATAGTCTATTGTAGCCTGTTATCCATATATAGTCTAATGTAGCCTTTTATCCATATATAGTCTAATGTAGCCTGTTATCCATATTTACATTTACATTTACGTCATTTAGCAGACACTCTTATCCAGAGCGACTTACAAATTGGTGCATTCACCCTATAGCCAGTGGGATAACCACTTCACAATTATTATTATTATTTTTTTAGGGGGGGGGGGTAGAAGGATTACTTTATCCTATCCCAGGTATTCCTTAAAGAGGTGGGGTTTCAAATGTCTCCGGAAGGTGGTGAGTGACTCCGCTGTCCCTGCTATATCACTTGTGTCTCTTGTGTCAGAGGTGGATTTGGAGGCCTTCTTCCTGTTTGTTAACTAATGAATTAATCAATCAATCAATGTTACTAAAGTTAAATAATAAATAATAAATAATACAATTCACTCACCTAAACCACATGAGTCCAGAGAGACAGAGGATGAGAACCAGAACAACCACTATGATTCCTACAGCTGTAGTCATAACTGAGGTTTGTTTCCCTGTAATATAATATGGATGATGTGAGTACATGGCATGATATAATAAACTAAAAATAAACTCAAATACAGGACATTAATGCAATACTTGTTAAGGGATCTTATAACACAATGTATAGTTATAAACTAAGGAGTAATAATCCAAAGTATAATGATTAAGATTAAATTGAAACATGTAGTTTTGTATTGAAGTATTGAAGATGAAACTTGACCTGCTACAATGATCATCAGAGCTGTAGAGTTCTTAGATGCTATTGTATTCTCAGCCTCACAGTAGTATTCTCCACTGTCCTCAGAGCTGATGTTAGTGATATTGTAACTCTGTCCTGATGCTTTTGGTGAGGTTATGTTCTTCTTGTACCAGGTGTATTTGTCCACAGGTGGGTTGGCATCACCGCTGCAGGTCAGAGTCACTGAACTGCCCTCCACTATTTCGCCAGAGGGACTGACTGACACTGAGCTGTCCTTTGGGCCATCTGGCAGACAATATGTATCAACACATTGTTCATACCTATTGCTTTACATGAGGAGCATCATGGAACTTACACTTATGATTGAAATAATTGAAATATGAATATAAATATGTGTAACTTAGAAAATAATGTAACAATACAGTGTTTGTGTAGAACCACAGTAGTAAGATGAGTACAATCATGGAACTTGGACATAGATTGAAATGATAGATAGATAGAATAGATAAGAGAAGATGTTACTAAAAGAATACAACTGGAGATGGATCACACATACTCACATCTGACAGTGAGAGTCTCTTCAGGAGAGTGGAGATCCGCATGGCCTTTTACAGCACAGGAGTAACTGTCTTTATCACTAAAGTTGTCTGAGTACAAGCTGGATGAGTCCTCCTTTACATAGTGTCCGTTCTTGTACCAGATGTAGGTGGGGTTGGGGTTGTCACTCAGAGTACAGGTGGTGATACAGGTCAGTGTCCTCCTTTCTGCCTCTTTGGCAGCAGTCACCTCCACCTGCAGGTCTGAATACAGGGGAAATGACAACAAGATACTTAAATCAATCAAGTATTATGGATAAAATAATTATAATTAAACATCACATAGAAATGTATGTATAAACATGATCATTTGTTCAGTGTAACCTGTGACAGTCAGAGTTGTTCCAGCCTGTTATCCATATATAGTCTATTGTAGCCTGTTATCTATGTATAGTCTAATGTAGCCTGTATTCGATATATAGTCTAATGTAGCCTGTTATCTCTATATAGTCTAATGTAGCCTGTTATCCACATATAGTCAAAGGTATCCTGTTATCCATAAATAGTCAAAGGTAGCCTGTTATCTATATATAGTCTAATGTAGCCTGATATCCATATATAGTCTAATGTAATCTGTTATCCATATATAGTCTAATGTAGCATGTTATCTATATATATAATGTAATGTAGGCTGTCGTCTAGATACTGTAATGTGAATATAAACTGCATATATTGTCAATATAAAGAAGTATAGAATTACATATTATAACTATTAACTAGTAATTTTTAGGATCTCTGTTTAAAGAACTCTGATTGGTCTATGTAGGACAGGAAGTTAGGACAGGAAAATGACGCTTAGTGTGATCTAAACCAACAAAACCACAACTCACCATCACTGTGTCTCATGTTAATACTACTCCTAAACACAACCCACCATCACTGTGTCTCATGTTAATACTACTCCTAAACACAACCCACCATCACTGTGTCTCATGTTAATACTACTCCAAACACAACCCACCATCACTATGTCTCATGTTAATACTACTCCTAAACACAACCCACCATCACTGTGTCTCATGTTAATACTACTCCTAAACACAACCCACCATCACTGTGTCTCATGTTAATACTACTCCTAAACACAACCCACCATCACTGTGTCTCATGTTAATGCTACTCCTAAACACAACCCACCATCACTGTGTTTCATGTTAATACTACTCCTAACCACAACCCACCATCACTGTGTCTCATGTTAATACTACTCCTAACCACAACCCACCATCACTGTGTCTCATGTTAATACTACTCCTAAACACAACCCACCATCACTGTGTCTCATGTTAATACTACTCCTAAACACAACCCACCATCACTGTGTCTCATGTTAATACTACTCCTAAACACAACCCACCATCACTGTGTTTCAGGTTAATACTACTCCTAAACACAACCCACCATCACTGTGTTTCATGTTAATACTACTCCTAAACACAACCCACCATCACTGTGTCTCATGTTAATACTACTCCTAAACACAACCCACCATCACTGTGTCTCATGTTAATACTACTCCTAAACACAACCCACCATCACTGTATCTCAGGTTAATTCTGCCCATAAACTCATCATTCTTACTCTTACTGTTACTCATAATTCAGGCCATTTTCTAAAAAGTCCCCAATATATTATATTCTTCTCATCACCATGCCCATAACAGAGGAATATGGTTCATGGATACAGACATATAATAATAAAATATACATATTTTAAGATATTGTCAAGCATACTTACAGAGTGAAGGGGAGAGAGGTCTTGTGATGAACTTTCTGGCAGTCTAAGGAAATAGACACTGACTGTGAGGTTTTAGGTCTGTGGTTGACACAACGTTGAAGTAGTGAGAGACCATAGAGTTGGATAAAAGACACACTAGCTACAAAGACTGTTTCAGCATTGACATGACATTGTATGCATCCTTTCAGTATGTTTTTTTCGACTGTCATTATACTCATGGCGGTTGAACAAGAAGAAATTGACAACTTTAAAATGGAGATAGCCCTCAAATGTGCTGCTGATGTTGTAACAGAAGCCAGCATGAAAAGATGCCAAGCTGTGCCCTCTATCCAACTCTATGTCAGGGACCAAGACGCTGATTCAGAGATGGCTTGCTTCCTCATTCACAGAGGCTGTATTCAAGAGCATCGAAACTGTGACGTGTCATGGGTAAATTGTGACTGACTGACTGATCTACAAATCACCTTGCATGATAAATAACTACTTCATATTATTTGTAGATCAGTCAGTCTCGACTTTAAAGTCGGCTGCAATGTCGAACGCGGCCACATTTACATGCTTGACAACCAATGATGTCATACGATATTATAATAACTTTCTACAGTACTGTGGAATGTTAACCCCTTAAGGTTGATGTAGCATAATCCAAAAATCGCCATACAAATCTGTCAGTTTAAGGTAGAGATATCTGTTTTTGGTCTCAATTCACCGCGTTCACCTATGTTGCACTTCTGCATCTGTGGTGAAAGGTGACAGAGCTAGACCATGTTTGTCAGACCATGAGACGTCCCGAAAATCGGTCTTCTCATAAAATGTTGCTCTACGAACCCCTCAAGCGTCTTGGGACTCGTCTGAAGTCGGTACAGTCGATCTATAGCATCCAAACATTTTGGGCTACACACTAATGTGTGGAAAGATGAGACTCTCACGAACATGTCTGTTGTTTTTCTCTAGGACACCCAAAGGCCACACAAGACAAAATTATGGAAGTATATACTGTTCAGTGCCAAAAATAAGGGGTTAAATCCATGTTCAAAAAATATATATATTACGATCTTACTTATATCTCTCAGGTATAGGACAGACACTTCAGAATAAACTTCCTTTAGATTTTTTTGGGGGACTATATTTTATTCCATGTAGTGAATCTGCTATTCAATGCGTTTGTATGGGCTAATAGCAGTAAGGCCAAAAATAAATTTTAATCAAATAATCGTTGTATCTATTTTTTGGATAGTTAAGGTTTCTTAACATTCTAAATCAAATAGCTAAATTATCCTTGGTATGACCTTCTTAAAAATAATCAGTATAGGAGGCACTCTTTCCTCTGGTCTAAAAAATAATATCCTCCAGATGAAACACTTATCACCATTGACGGGAGCCATCCTCCTGGACCTGGGAGGGAGAGAGACACACACACAAACAGTATGAAAACACAAGCACCTGCATGCCTGTGCTCCTTCCGTCATTTGTCTGTCCTTTTGTACATTTCAAAAGATTATTTGAGTTGATTGGTAACATTTAAGAATAACTCATAATTAACCCATTATAAGTGCTTATATATGTTTATAAATTATAGTTGATGTTTTGGCAGACAGACAGATGTCCTTACCCTGAGGAGGCGTACTGGGAGGCTGAGGAGGTGTTGAGGCCTCTAGGGTTGGTTCTCTGAGGACTGGGTACCTGATTACCAGCCTGGTGCTCTCCAGCTCCACCCCCTGGACAGGAGGACAAACAACAGGCACAGTCCAAATACATACAATGGAACCAATAACATAGTCCCAAAAGTACAATGGGACTAATAGCACTGTCCCAAAAGTACAATGGAACCAATAACAACGTTTTTTTCCTTTGCCACCAGAAAGGAGTTGAATTGTTGTACTTTACTCTCTGTGTTGGACAATGGTGATCATTTTTGATACAGGTCTTGACCCTGTGTATTATGCAGAGACATCTAACTCACCATTGTGATCTCTACAGTGCTGTCAGGTGGACATCATTAGCAACACGCAGGCTCAAACACTGGTACATTCTTATTCAGAAGGCCATTTAAGGAAAACTGCCATTTTATCTATCCTCTATTCTAGCACGAAATGAGAACACATTCAAGCGGGTTAAATAAATGTGTTCCTAAAAGTACAATGGAACCAACAGCATAGTCACAAAAAGTACAACGGAACTAAAATTATAGTCACAAAAGTACAATGGAACCAATAGAATAGTCACAAAAGTACAATGGAACCAATAGCATAGTCCCAAAAGTACTTGGAACCAAAATTATAGTCCCAAAAGTACAATGGAACCAATAGAATAGTCACAACAGTACAAACTAAATAATTGAAAGCACATCTCACATAGTTGAAGGCATTTTGACAGCATTATGTTTCATCCCACCACTCACCTGGAGCCTCTCCAAGGCGAGAGCGGCCATGTTGGCATTCTTTAAGTTGATGAAGGCACAGAATCTCTCATGAAGAACACTGATACTCTCTATCTCCCCACATCTGCAGTACAGGACATAGAATTAGAATGTAGAACTCTGATACTCTCTATCTCCCTACACCTACAGAACAGAACATAGAATTAGAATGTAGAACTCTGATACTCTCTATCTCCCTATACCTACAGAACAGAACATAGAAATAGAATGTATAACTCTGATACTCTCTATTTCCTCACCCCTACAGTACAGAACATATAATTAGAATGTAAAAGAATGATGATTCCCTTTCCATAAATGTCATTGGATTAGAATGGTGGACCGGCGGCCATTTTGTGCTAACCATTTCAAGTGTTAATTTTATGTTACTTGATGATTATCACACCACATCATGTAAGAAACAAAGAAAGTCACAGCAAGAGAAGCCTAAGCAGTGGACATGGAGATATATATATATATAGAAATAGAGATGTAGATACAGAACTAAAACAGATAGAAATGGGGCATGGTGGTCGTACGTTTTGAAGAGGTCCCATATGTGTGTCTCAGTGACATTCCCCGGAGAGAGGGACAGGTTGGACCTGAGGACGAGAGGAATGGAGGGAGGGGACCATCGTCAGAACACATCCATTAAGATGTTAAAATGACATCAATTGCACTGGTGTTATCCAGACCTGGGTTCAAATAGTATTTGAAATCATTCAAATATTTTGAGAGTTTGCTTGTACCTACTTGTGGTGTCAGATTTATGTTTTTTGCACTTTTGGGACTATTCTGTTGGTTCCATTGCATCAAACAAGCTCAATCTTTAAGTACAGCTAGTTTGAGTATAGGAAATACACTATTTTCACCCAGGTGTGGTTCCCACCCCTTCTAAATTGGTAATGCTACCTGGGTAATGCTCTGAGGCTTACCCAGTGTTCCCAGGATGTTGCGTAAATAGTGTGTCAGGGGGGTTGACAGTAATAATACTCATTTATGTTGTACTGATAAATAAAGAGCTATTCGAAGGGACTTTTATTTGGAAAATTCCTTAGGGATGATGTTGAAAAATGTGCTATGACAGTTCTAGTGAATGATACTGCAACACTAATGAAGGGGTTATGACTGGTTACATAAAGGTGTAATGTCTACCCCCTTCATATGATGTGGTCCTGAGGGAATATGTGACATTATTTTATCACATTATCATCATGGCTGACCATTATTATGTTTGATTGCTGCATGCTATTTAGACAAGTCATTTATGTCAATCACCAGTAATACATAAAATATGCCTATGGTACACATTTCAGACTGATTAACTGAATAAGGAAAATGAAACATGTGTTTGACAGTTTGACGTCTCAATGTGTTACTCATGTGATGAGTGTGATAGAAGGAGTCAGGCGCAGGAGGGTAAATCACCGAATACAGAGTTTATTCTGTCGAACACAATTGCGCTAGATAGCGACACACGAAAACAGGCACAGGGGAAATATCTACCCTGGCAATAACAACGTGCGAGTAGCTCCACCGAGCTACACTACTCTACCAATAAACAATCACCCACAAGGACAAGGGGGACAGAGGGAACATTTATACACGGACTAATGAGGGGATAAGAACCAGGTGTGCGTAATTGACAAGACAAGACAAATGGAATGATAATATATTGAGCGGCAGTGGCTAGTAAGCCGGTGACGACGAACGCCGAAGCCTGCCTGAACAAGGAGGGGAGGCAGCCTCGGCGGAAGTCGTGATAGTACACCCCCCTTGACGCGCAGCTCCAGCAGCGTGCCGACCCTGTTCTCGGGGACGGCCAGGAGGATGCGGAGCAGGGCGAGCCGGATGGCGACGGTGGAAATCCCGCACCGGGACCCAGCACCGTTCCTCCGGACCGTACCCCTCCCACTCCACGAGGTACTGAAGGCCCCCCACCCGACGCCTCGAATCCAAGATGGAACGGATAGAGTACGCCGGGGGCCCCCTCGATGTCCAGAGGAGGTGGAGGAATCTCCCGCACCTCAGACTCCTGGAGCGGACCAACCACCCCCGGCCTGAGGAGAGACACATGAAACGAGGGGTTAATACGGTAATCAGGGGGAAGTAATAACCTATAAGTGACCACGTTGATTCTCCTCAGGACTTTGAACGGCCCCACAAACCGCGGGCTCAGCTTCCGGCAGGGCAGGCGGAGGGGCAGATTCCGGGTTGAGAGCCAGACCCGATCCCCCGATACGAAGATCGGGGCCTCACTGCGGTGGCGGTCAGCATTGGCCTTCTGACGACGCACGGCGCGCTGGAGGTGAACTTGGGCAGTGTCCCACGCCTCCTCCGTGCACTGAAACCAGTCATCCACCGCAGGAGCCTAGGTCTGGCTCTGGTGCCACGGTGCCAGAACCGGTTGGTAACCTAAAATACATTGGATCGGCATTAGGTTAGTAGAGGAGTGGCGGAGAGAGTTCTGGTCATATTCTGCCCATGGCAAGAACACCGACCACTCCCCCAGCCGGTCCTGGCAGTAGGACCGCAGAATCCTACCCACATCCTGATTTACCCGTTCCACCTGCCCATTTGACTCGAGGTGGAACCCAGAGGTCAGGCTGACCGAGACCCCCAGACGTTCCATGAACGCCTTCCAGACCTTGGACGTGAACTGGGGACCTCTGTCGGACACTATATCCTCTGGTACCCCGTAGTGCCGGAAGACGTGAGTAAACAGGGCCTCCGCAGTTTGCAGGGCCGTGGGGAGACCGGGCAGAGGAAGGCGGCCGGACTTTGAAAAGCGGTCCACAAAGACCAGGATGGTGGTGTTACCTTGGGAGAGGGGAAGATCAGTCAAAAAATCAACACTTAGGTGAGACCATGGTCGTTGTGGAACTGGTAAAGGTTGTAACTTACCCGCTGGGAGGTGCCTAGGTGCCTTACTCTGGGTGCACACCGAGCAGGAGGAGACGTACACCCTCACGTCCTTAGCGCAAGGTAGGCCACCAGTACTTTCCCGGTCAGGCAGCGCACTGTACGACTGATACCTGGGTGACCAGAGGAGGGTGACTTGTGTGCCCAGTAGATCAGACGATCACGGATAAGAGCAGGCACGTACCGCAGCCCAGCTAGACACTGAGGTGGAGATGGATCTGTGCGTAATGCCTGCTCTATATCCGCGTCCCATCGCCCATACTACCGGGCGCCACAATGCAGGAGGCCGGGAGTATGGGGGTGTTGTCTCTGGGCCTCTCCTCTGTGTCATACAGCCGGGACAGTGCGTCTGCCTTCACGTTCTTCGAACCCGGAATGTATGACAGTGAAAAATCAAACCGGGTGAAGAATAGGGCCCACCTGGCCTGGCGAGGATTCAGCCTCCTCGCTGCCCGGATGTACTCCAGGTTACGGTGGTCCGTCCAGATGAGGGAAGGGTGTTTCGCCCCTTCGAGCCAATGCCTCCACACGGTCAAAGCTCGGACAACAGCCAACAGCTCCCGATCACCAACGTCGTAGTTCTGCTCCGCCGGGCTGAGCTTCTTAGAGAAGAAGGCACAGGGGCGGAGCTTGGGTGGCGTGCCCGAGCGTTGAGATAGGACAGCGCCTATCCCTACCTCAGACGCATCCACCTCCACTACGAACGCTAGTGATGGATCGGGGTGGGCCAGTACCGGGGCTGAGGTGAACAGACCCCACAGTCTACTGAAGGCCAGGTCAGCCTCAGCAGACCAGCGGAGCCGGGACTGCCCACCCTTCAACAGGGATGTAATGTGAGCTGCAACCTTGCCAAAGCCCCGGATAAACCTTCGATAGTAGTTGGCGAAGCCAAGGAGGCGCTGCACCTCCTTAACCGTGGTTGGAGTCTGCCAATTACGCACGGCTGAAATGCGATCTCCCTCCATCTCCACACCTGAGGTGGAAATGCGGTATCCGAGGAAGGAGACGGACTGCTGGAAAAACATACACTTCTCTGCCTTGGCATGAAGGTCATTTTCCAACAGTCGGGCCAGCACTTTGCGAACCAGGGACACATGCTCGGCGCGCGTAGCGGAATACACCAGGATGTCATCGATGTAGACCACCACACCGCGACCAAGCATGTCCCAAAACACCTCGTTCACAAAGGACTGGAAGATGGATGGAGCATTCATCAAACCGTAGGGCATCACCAGGTATTCATAATGCCCCGTGGTTGTGGTGAATGCTGTCTTCCACTCATCCCCCTCACGAACACACACCAGGTTGTATGCACTCCTGAGATCTAATTTGGTGAAGAAGCGCGCCCCATGCATTGACTCAATCACTGAAGGAATGAGGGGGAGAGGATAAATCAATCTTATCGTCTCCTTGTTCAGTGATCGATAATCAATGCACGGGTGCAGACCACCGTCTTTCTTCTTCACAAAGAAGAAACTCGAGGAGGCGGGTGAAGTGGAGGGACGTATATACCCCTGGCCCAGGGGACTCGGTGACGTATGTTTCCATAGCCACCGTTTCAGCCATGCGACAGGGGGTACACATGACTCCTGGGAGGTACAGCGTCTACCCGAAGGTTTATCGCGCAATCCCCCGCCCGATGAGGTGGTAATTTTGTCTCCTGCGTCTTAGAAAACGCGTGTGCCAGATCGAGGTATTCGGGCGGAATGCGCACGGTGGATGTACGGCGGAAACACCTAGACACCTACCCTGACACTCTTGCGACCACCCTGTGAGAATCCTCTGCGGCCATGAGAAGGTGGGGTTGTGGAGTGCTAGCCAAGGGATACCTAATACCACAGGGAAAGCAGGAGACTCAATAATAGAAAAAGTAACCTGCTCACAATGAGTCTCCTGGGTGATCATGGTGACTGGTACAGTAACTTCCTTAACAAAACCGGACCCTAATGGTCGACTATCAAGTGCTCTGATGGGGAGTGGAATGGATAGGGGAACCAATGAAATGCCTTAACGCCGTGAGAATACCCTGTCATTAAAGTTCCCAGCTGCGCCTGAATCGACTAGCGCCTTACACTGGGGAACTACCATGTGATCGGGAAAGTAGATAGGTAGGGTACAGTGCACAGCAGAGGGCACTGAATGAGTGTGGGTGTTCGATACCTGGGATGATGCGAGAGTGCCCTGCCTGCCGCCTCCAGACCCAAAAGACCGTTGACGACTATGTGTGGTGTACTGTCCCTTCGTGCCACCGGAGTGGCACTGTCGCTGTAGTCCTCCGCTCTCTCGGACGGCGGCTCCACCCAGCTCCATCAGCTCAGGATCCAAGTCGTCCGGGGTGGAAACGGGCAGACCCCTCCCAGGACGTCCTCTGGCTGCCAGCAGGTTGTCCAAATGGATGGCCATGTCCACCAGTTGCTTCCGCAGATGGCACCGGAAATGGTCGATTAGGGCCCGCTCGTTCCACCCGGACCCCGCTGCAAGCGTCCGAAACTCCAACGCGAAGCCCTGCGCGGTCCTCGTCCCCTGCCTCAGGTGGACCAGCCGCTCGCCCGCCTCTCGACCTTCGGGCGGGTGATCGAAGACCGCCTGAAAGAGGCGAGCGAACTCCCCGTAGTTCTCCAACGCGGCTCCTCCTTTGTTCCAAACCGCGTTGGCCCACTCCAAGGCTTTCCCCGAGAGGCAGGAAACAAGGACGGACACCTTCTCCCGCTCCGATGGGGCCGGCCTGATGCTGGAGAAGTAGAACTGCAGTTGGAGGAGGAATCCTTGGCAGAGTGCCACCGTCCCAACGAACGCCCGTGGTTGGGATATCTGGATCCCTCCGGGTGCTGGGGTGTAGGTGGCTGGATCCTGTTGGCCAGCTGGTCTCGACAGATCGGGTTCTCTCCTCTCCAGGCATTGGACGAACTGAAGAACCCGATCGATCGCTTCCCCCAAGCTGGCCAGCATCGTGGAATGCTCCTGGACCCGTGTCACGACTCCAGGCATGCGCTCCTCTCCCGCTGACTCCATAACGGGTGGGTGATTCTGTAATGAGTGTGATAGAAGGAGTCAGACGCAGGAGGGTAAATCACCGAATACAGAGTTTATTCCATCGTACACAATTGCGCTAGATAGCGACACACGAAAACAGGCACAGGGGAAACTATCTACCCTGGCAATACACGGTACGGGATACTCCAACAATATACAGGCACAGGGGAAATATCTACCCTGGCAATAACAACACGCGAGTAGCTCCACCGAGCTACACTACTCGCACATTAAACAATCACCCACAAGGACAGGGGTGCAGACGGAACAGTTATACACAGACGAATGAGGGGATAAGAACCAGGTGTGTGTAATTGGCAAGACAAGACAAATGGAATGATGATATATGGAGCGGCAGTGGCTAGTAAGCCGGTGACGACGAACGCCGAAACCTGCTCGAACAAGGAGGGGAGGCAGCCTCGAAAAAAGTTGTTGCTCACCTGACAACATAATAACCACCGGAAAACTTATTACAGTGAACAAAAATATAAATGTCCCATGTTTCATGAGCTGAAATAAAAGATCCAAGAAATTTACCATATGCACAAAAAGCTTATTTTGCTGAAATGTTGTGCCCAAATTTCTTTACGCATCTGGTGAACAGGTCAGGGTTCCATAGCCACAGGCAGAACAGCAGAAAACAACACAGGCCCTGATAGAACAGCTAAAACACAGGCCCTGATATCACAGCTAAAACACAGGCCCTGATATCACAGCTAAAACACAGGCCCTGATGTAACAGCACCTTTGGCAGCGATTACAGCCTTGAGTCTTCTTGGGAATGACGCTACAAGCTTGGCACACCTGTATTTGGGGAGTTTCTCCCATTCTTCTCTGCAGATCCTCTCAAGCTTTGTCAGGTTGGATGGGGAGTGTTGCTGCATAGCTATTTTCAGGTCTCTCCAGAGATGTTCGATCGGCTTCAAGTCCGGGCTCTGGCTGGGCCACTCAAGGACATTCAGAGACTTGTCCCGAAGCCACTCCTGCGTTGTAATGGCTGTGTGCTTAGGGTCGTTGTCCTGTTGGAAGGTGAACCTTCGCCCCAGTCTGAGGTCCTGAGCGCTCTGGAGCGGGTTTTCATCAAGGATCTCTCTGTACTTTGCGCCGTTCATCTTTCCCTCAATCCTGCCTAGTCTCCCTGTCCCTGCCGCTGACAAACATGCCCACAGCATGATGCTGCCACCACCATGCTTCACCGTAGGGATGGTGCCAGGTTTCCTCCAGACGTGACGCTTGGCATTCAGGCCAAAGAGTTCAATCTTGGTTTCATCAGACCAGATAATCATATTTGTCTTGATCTGAGAGTCTTTCGGTGCCTTTTGGCAAACTCCAAGCGGGCTGTCATGTGCCTTTTACTGAGGAGTGGCTTCCGTCTGGCCACTCTACCATAAAGGCCTGATTGGTGGAGTGCTGCAGAGATGGTTGTCCTTCTGGAAGGTTCTCCCATCTCCACAGAGGAACTCTGGAGGTCTGTCAGAATGACCATCCGGTTCTTGGTAATCCATTTTAGAATAAGGCTGTAACGAAACAAAATGTGGAAAAAGTCAAGGTCTGAATACTTTCCGAATGCACTGTAACAGCTAAATCACAGTCCCTGATATAAGAGCTAAAACACAGCTCAAAACAAAACGAAATGTTAAAGGATACGTTAAGACATACCCTCAAGAAAAATTATTCAAGTGCACACTTCGGGAAGGTTGAAGAATCAGGACGCAGTCAGAAAGGGCTGGGGCCAGGGACAAGGGGCAGAGAGGAAGAGGTGAAGCTGAAATCTTTGCCAGGGGCCAGAGAACCGGGCGAAGGATTTACTTTTTCCACAAAACTCTTTCATCAATGGGGAGAGGGAGGGGAAGGGGTCATTGCAGGTCAGACCCTACAATGACCCCCTTTAGTGTCTACAACATGGTTGTCGTAAAGGTGGTTGCCTGGCAAACTACCCCCTCAAGGTTCTAATGATGATATCATCTCCATTATCTGACATCAACGATGACATGTTTCACAGCTCAGGCCGAGGGAGAGAAGGGGGAAGGAAATCAGAAGACACTTCATACTGTATGTCCAGTGTTCGGTTTGTGTTGTGTGTCAGAGGTCTACAAAAGGGGTGACACCCCCAACAACCCCATTCTATCCAAGCCTCCTGTTCCCTTTTAAAGTAGGTACACGGTCCCTCCTCATCTTCCACAATCTTAATATTCATTATTGTGTTCGTCGTCCTCCTCTTCCTCCCTCTGTAAGGGTGGTCAGAGTTGTCAGGGTGGTCAAACAACAACACAATTAGACCCAACCAAATCATGAGAAAACAAAAAGAGAATTACTTGACACATTGGAAAGAACAAACAAACAAAAACAGAGCAAACTAGAATGCTATTTTGCCCTAAACAGAGAGTACACTGTGGCAGAATACCTGACCACTGTGACTGACCCAAATTTAAGGAAAGCTTTGACTATGTACAGACTCAGTGAGCATAGCCTTGCTATTGACAAAGGCAGCCGTAGGCAGACCTGGCTCTCAAGAGAAGACAGGCTATGTGCACACTGCCCACAAAATGAGGTGGAAACGGAGCTGCACTTCCTAACCTCCTGCCAAATGTATGACCATATTAGAGACACATATTTCCCTCAGATTACAGCGATCCACAAAGAATTCGAAAACAAACCCAATTTTGATAAACTCCATTATCTACTGGGTGAAAAACCACAGTGTGCCATCACAGCTGCAAGATTTGTGACCTGTTGCCACAAGAAAAGGGCAACCAGTGAAGAACAAACACCATTGTAAATAAAACCCATATTTATGTTTATTTATTTTTCCCATTTGTACTTTAACTATTTGCACATTGTTACAACACTGTATATATACTGTGACGTCACGAGAGGCTACACAGCTTTCAGCGGGATTGTGTAGTCCACGTTGCAGCTAGTGGCCAACCCAGCAAAAGTCCTTCCAAATGTCTCTCACGTATTTCCACAGGTGCATATATCCAAAGGTGAGTATTTCCCAAAGGTAAGTATCTCCAAATCCTTATATTCCTCATGGAAGTGGACGTGCAGCACTCTTGTCCTCCAGAGAGCCCAGGTTGGAGACTGTGTCTCTTCCCTTCCCAAACCTTCAGCTCATCAGCTCCTCATTTGTTTCAGCTGCGTGGGAAGATTGGCCATAGAGGGGTGGAGTTCCCGACCATACCAGCAGATGGAGCCATAGCTGTCTGGGTTTGCAGCCACCTCAGGGGATGTAACGTCCCTCCAGGACACAGCCTCTCGTGACATCACACATCCCCCTCCTCGGGACCGACGTCCTCGTCGGGGTAAAGGCAGCGAAGAAGGCATCACGCCGGGAGAGGGCGTCCGCATTGCCGTGGTGCTTGCCAGACTGCTCTCTCTTCAACTCCTCCAACTCTAGGACCAGGGACTCAGCCTCCTGTTGTCTCTCCTTGAGTTTCTTACTGAACGCATCAGCCTTGGTTTTAGCAGAGTTTAGCTTCTGTTGAGCAGCTTTCAGTTCCTTCTCTCTCTCTGCCTCCGCATTCTTCATCTTGTTCTCCAACACCTTGTACTTCTCCTCTGCCTTCTTCTGGACCTCCTTACTACTGCGCAGGGTCTCCTCACACTCCTCGATGGTCCTGCGCAGCCTCTCCAGCTCCTCCTGTTGCTTAGGGAAGGAGCTCTGTTGGAGTTTAGCCTGGAGGATATCTAACTCTTCTGTCTTCATGTCTAACTGTTGCTTTAACAAACGATACCTCTCAGCGGTCCCCTTCAGACCAGACAGTTCTTTGTCCAGATTCTGTAGCTCCGTCTCTGTGTCGGTCTGGGCACCTGCCATCCCTATCAGAGCCCGGGCGGGAGTGAGTAACTCGGAGGATTGCACCGGAGCCTTCCCAGGATGAGTCTTGCCTCTCCGTTTCCGAGGTACTCGGGTTATCCTCTCCTGAGACTCTCTCCAGAGTGGGTAAAAGGCTGGGCAGTCTCGTCCAATTAGGACAGGGACGGGGAGGGAATCAACCACCCCGCCGTCGTGTGTATGGTTCCCCGTGTGCTGGTCATTGTAAGTTCAGTAATGGGGTATTCTCTGGTGTCCCCATGGACACAGGAAACTGGGAGGACTTTCCCCGGGGTCAGACACGTTGGGCCCACCAAATCCTTACGCACCAGGGTGGCCCGGCTACCAGAATCCAGTAAGGCCTCCACATCATGGTGATTCACAGTTACCGGGCAGGTGGGGGT
This sequence comes from Coregonus clupeaformis, assembly GCF_020615455.1. Taxonomy (NCBI): domain Eukaryota; kingdom Metazoa; phylum Chordata; class Actinopteri; order Salmoniformes; family Salmonidae; genus Coregonus; species Coregonus clupeaformis. The sequence goes on from NW_025533703.1 coordinate 213,771, forward strand.
CGATCTGGGCCGCCATCTACGACTCCCAAGAGCGAGGCAAAACGGTGTGTGGGTGCTGAGCTGGAGGACTCCGCAGTGGGCATAGGTTCCTCGGCTGGTTTCCCACACTGCCAGGAGATATGTCCCATCTCCCCACACCGGTAACACTGTCGAGTTTCCCCCTCCTGGTGTACTCTTCTTGGACCCGCCTGGTTTATGGCTCCCCCTGGAGCCGGGATAAGTCCTGACGTGGCTGGGTTCGAGACCTTGGGGTCCTTTGGACGGGTTCTTCCCATTTGTGGTGGGGCCGCACTCCTGGGGTCTTTTCGGGAAGCATTCAGCATCTCCGCTGTGGCCTGGTACTTTTCCACAGCTTCCACGGTCAGATCAGCCGTGGTCAAGGCCTGTTGACTGATGAACCGTTTTGCCTCATAAGGCAGGGCGCGTAGGTAACGATCCACCACAACGGCCTCCACCACCGCCGCTGCTGTATTCCTCTGCGGATCCAGCCATTTCCCTTGCGATTCGGACAAGTTCATGCATCTGCGCCCGAGGAGGTTGGTCTGGTTGGAAGGTCCAGCTGTGAAAGCGCTGGGCCATACCAAACTTTGTGAGTCCATATCTGCTGAGGATCTCAGACTTCAGGGCATCATAGTCAGTAACCTGGTCAGGGCCCAGGTCCCGGACAGCATTCAGCGATTCCCCGGTTAGAAAGGGGGCTAACAGACCAACCCACTGTTGCTTGGGCCAGGCTTCCCTAGTGGCCGTGGCCTCAAATGCATGCAGGTATGCCTCAATGTCATCGGTAGCTCCCATCTTAGATATAAAGTCACTTGCCTTTATTGGGCGGGTATTTTGGACCACCCTCTGTCTCTGCAACTGCAACTCCTCTGCCTTCAGAAGGTTGGCTTTCTTTTGCTCCTCCAAGAGAGCCACGTTTGCTTGCATCTGGGCTTGCTGGCCAGCAACAAGGGCTTTCAATATGTCCTCCATTTCAGTCGGCGGGGAGCCTACGGCCAACTTGGAAAACTGGGTGATCAAACCTTCGGTATCCTCCTCTGACATGCACTATTAACGCTTGAGCGTGCCCGTATTCTCCACCATCTGTGACGTCACGAGAGGCTACACAGCTTTCAGCGGGATTGTGTAGTCCACGTTGCAGCTAGTGGCCAACCCAGCAAAAGTCCTTCCAAATGTCTCTCACGTATTTCCACAGGTGCATATATCCAAAGGTGAGTATTTCCCAAAGGTAAGTATCTCCAAATCCTTATATTCCTCATGGAAGTGGACGTGCAGCACTCTTGTCCTCCAGAGAGCCCAGGTTGGAGACTGTGTCTCTTCCCTTCCCAAACCTTCAGCTCATCAGCTCCTCATTTGTTTCAGCTGCGTGGGAAGATTGGCCATAGAGGGGTGGAGTTCCCGACCATACCAGCAGATGGAGCCATAGCTGTCTGGGTTTGCAGCCACCTCAGGGGGATGTAACGTCCCTCCAGGACACAGCCTCTCGTGACATCACAATACATAATATGACATTTGAAATGTCTTTATTCTTTTGGAACTTCTGAGTGTAATGTTTACTGTTAATATTTATTGTTTATTTCACTTTTGTTTAATATCTACTTCACTTGCTTTAGCAATGTTAACACACATTTCCCATGCCAATAAAGCCCCTTAAATTGAATTGAAATTGAGAGAGAGAGAGAGAGAGAGAGAGAGAGAGAGAGAGAGAGAGAGAGAGAGAGAGAGAGAGAGAGAGAGAGAGAGAGAGAGAAACTTGAAAGTGAAAGTGCTCAATGGTGCTGCCCATGCTAAAACTTGCTTTTGGGCACTAGAGTCCTCTATCTATCTCTATGGAGGACACATGACAACACCTGCAACCGCATGCCAGTGCCCCCGCCTGCACAATCTGGCATTTGTCTGTCATTTTTTCTGTGTCAAAAGTTATGATATGAGTTGATTGGTAAAACTTCAGAATAACTCATAATTAACCAATTATAAATGCTTATATATGATTATAAATGATAGTTGATGTTTTGACAGAGACAGATGTCCTTACCATGTGGAGGCATATTGGGAGGCTGAGGAGGTGTTGAGGCCTCTAAAAAAATGTTGTTGTTGTGTCATTTAGCAGACGCTCTTATCCAGAGCGACTTACAGGAGCAATTAGGGTTAAGTGCCTTGCTCAAGGGCACACCGACAGATTTTTCACCTAGTTGGCTCAGGGATTAGAACCAGCGACCTTTCGGTTACTGGCACAACGCTCTTAACCACTAAGCTACCTGCCGCCCACAGGGTTGGTCCTATGGGGAGAGGGAGGGGTTCTCTGCATACAGCGGTCTGGGTACCAGATCACCAGCCTGGTGCTCTCCAGCTCCACCCCCTGGACAGGAGGACAAACAGCAGGCAGAGTCCAAATACATACAATGGAACTAATAGCATAGTCCTAAAAGGTTGTGCAGCCTGTCTAAACTATGTCCCCTGTGGTGGGGTCTGGTAGTGCAGCCTGTCTATACTATGTCCCCTGTGGTGGGGTCTGGTAGTGCAGCCTGTCTATACTATGTCCCCTGTGGTGGTGTCTGGTAGTGCAGCCTGTCTATACTATGTCCCCTGTGGTTGGGTCTGGTAGTGCAGCCTGTCTATACTATGTCCCCTGTGGTGGGGTCTGGTAGTGCAGCCTGTCTATACTATCCACCCTGTGGTGGGGTCTGGTAGTGCAGCCTGTCTATACTATCCACCCTGTGGTGGGGTCTGGTAGTGCAGCCTGTCTATACTATGTCCCCTGTGGTGGGGTCTGGTAGTGCAGCCTGTCTATACTATGTCCCCTGTGGTGGGGTATTGTAGTGCACCCTGTCTATACTATGTCCCCTGTGGTGGGGTCTGGTAGTGCAGCCTGTCTATACTATGTTCCCTGTGGTGGGGTCTGGTAGTGCAGCCTGTCTATACCATGTCCCCTGTGGTGGGGTATTGTAGTGCACCCTGTCACTACAGACCCTGGTTCGATTCCAGGCTTCATCACAATCTGGCCATAATGGTGAGTCCCATGGGGTGGCGCGCAATTTGCCCAGTGTCGGCATTGGTAGGCCGTCATTGTAAATAAGAATGTGTTCTTAACTGAATTGCCTAATTAAATACAAAATTCACAGGGTCTGAGCTCTCCACCTGAAATGAAACAACTCAGTTAACAGTGCGTGTGATTTCTGATGAATTATTATTGATCTATGATAGTTTATCTCCTGACAGTAATGGCTACGTGGTTCAATAGAGCCATCATGTGTCCAATAGGCAGAAATACAAGAAACAACATCGAAGTGGAAATAGTCATGAATCAATGTATTAATAGTTAATCAAATAATCAATGTCTATATTGTCAAATTTTTGTTTTATTTACAACATTATGTTTATCCTGTATTGACACTGAACATCACTGTAAAAACTGCAAATGTAAAAATATTTGATGTATCTAAATAATTAATAATATATATTTTTTAATAATAAAAAAAGCAATATCATGACACTGAACAATATGGTATTACATAATATAAAATGCGGAACAATGTCTGACAACAATACAAAGTAAATCATCATTAAACACATCAGGAGCAACTTGGCCCAAGAGCTACAAGTATTAAAAAGCTGTTACCAGTATTATTCATGTTAGTCGCTGAAAAGTATCATCCTGCATCCTTTGACTCTCTATATCCCCTATCCTACCGGCCGGCTCGGTCCTCCCCTCCAGCTCCGTGGCTTGACGACTCATTGCGAGATCACAGAACAGGGCTCAGGGCAGCCGAGCGGAAACTGAGGAAAACTAGACTCCCTGCGGACCTGGCATCTTTTCACTCCCTCCTCTCTACATTTTCTTCATCTGTTTCTGCTGCTAAAGCCACTTTCTACCACTCTAAATTCCAAGCATCTGCCTCTAACCCTAGGAAGCTCTTTGCCACCTTCTCCTCCCTGCTGAATCCTCCTCCCCCTCCCCCCCCCCCTCTCCCTCTCTGTGGATAACTTCGCCAACCATTTTGAAAGAAGGTTGACGACATCCGATCCTCGTTTGTTAAGTCAAATGACACTGCTGGTCCTGCTCACACAGCCCTACCCTATGCTTTGACTTCTTTCTCTCCTCTCTCTCCAGATGAAATCTTGCGACTTGTGACGGCCATTACGGCCGCCCAACAACCTGCCCGCTTGACCCTATCCCCTCCTCTCTTCTCCAGACCATCTCCGGTGACCTTCTCCCTTACCTCACCTCGCTCATCAACTCATCCTTGACCGCTGGCTATGTCCCTTCCGTCTTCAAGAGAGCGAGAGTTGCACCCCTTCTCAAAAAACCAACACTCGATCCCTCTGATGTCAACAACTACAGACCAGTATCCCTTCTTTCTTTTCTCTCCAAAACTGTTGAGCATGCCATCTCTCTCAGAATGACCTATTGATCCATACCAGTCAGGTTTCAAGACTGGTCATTCAACTGAGACTGCTCTTCTCTGTGTCACGGAGGCTCTCCGCACTGCTAAAGCTAACTCTCTCTCCTCTGCTCTTGTCCTTCTAGACCTGTCTTATGCCTTTGAAACTGTGAACCATCAGATCCTCCTCTCCACCCTCTCCGAGTTGGGCATCTCCGGCGCGGCTCACTCTTGGATTGTCTCCTACCTGACCGGTCGCTCCTACCAAGTGGTGTGGCGAGAATCTGTCTCCGCACCACGTGCTCTCACCACTGGTGTCCCCCAGGGCTCAGTTCTAGGCCCTCTCCTATTCTCGCTATACACCAAGTCACTTGGCTCTGTCATATCCTCACATGGCCTCTCCTATCATTGCTACGCAGACGATACACAACTAATCTTCTCCTTTCCCCCTTCTGATAGCCAGGTGGCGAATCGCATCTCTGCATGTCTGGCAGACATATCAGTGTGGATGACGGATCACCACCTCAAGCTGAACCTCGGCAAGACGGAGCTGCTCTTCCTCCCGGGGAAGGACTGCCCGTTCCATGATCTCGCCATCACGGTTGACAACTCCGTTGTGTCCTCCTCCCAGAGTGCGAAGAGCCTTGGCGTGACCCTGGACAACACCCTGTCGTTCTCCGCTAACATCAAGGCGGTTACCCGATCCTGTAGGTTCATGCTCTACAACATTCGGAGAGTACGACCCTGCCTTACACAGGAAGTGGCACAGGTCCTAAATCAGGCACTTGTCATCTCCCGTCTGGATTACTGCAACTCGCTGTTGGCTGGGCTCCCTGCCTGTGCCATTAAACCCCTACAACTCATCCAGAATGCCGCAGCCCGTCTGGTGTTCAACCTTCCCAAATTCTCTCACGTCACCCCGCTCCTCCGCACACTCCACTGGCTTCCAGTTGAAGCTTGCATCTGCTACAAGACCATGGTGCTTGCCTACGGAGCTGTGAGGGGAACGGCACCTCCGTACCTTCAGGCTCTGATCAGTCCCTACACCCAAACGAGGGCATTGCGTTCATCCACATCTGGCCTGCTGGCCCCACTACCTCTGCGGAAGCACAGTTCCCGCTCAGCCCAGTCAAAACTGTTCGCTGCTCTGGCACCCCAATGGTGGAACAAGCTCCCTCACGACGCCAGGACAGCGGAGTCACTCACCACCTTCCGGAGACACTTGAAACCCCACCTCTTTAAGGAATACCTGGGATAGGATAAAGTAATCCTTCTATCCCCCCTTACCCCACCCCCCCAAAAAATAAAAATAAAAATAAAAACATATTGTAAAGTGGTTATCCAATTTCACAACTCTTAGTACAAAACTCAAAACAGATAATCAAAAAGGTGTTTTTTCACAACTTTAAGCTCATTTTCAAATGACTGAGTAAAACACAAATCACACAGTAACTTTTTCACCAAACATAATCAGTATTTCATCTAGAAATACCTTTCATATAAAGTCATTGCCCTTCACAATGCAATGCTCACAATACTTTTCATATGATTCTCTTCTCATTTGTTGAAATACATTTGACCATCACTTAATCCAGCTGTGCTTAATGGTTAATCACTTAACCGTTTGGTAAACCTATAGATTTTTAACTGGTTTGTCTACTATATTATGGATTTTGAGAACTACAGAAATAAAATGTGTGTTTGTAAAGTATAAACATCTAAATTACATGTATGATACATGATAATCATACATAATGACAACTCGTTATTGCTAACTGATATCACATAGTGGTAACCACAATTGGTCACCATATAAAAGGGGGTGTGTGAACACTTGCAATTTCTTTCAACATGGAGCAGGATAGACAGCAAGGGAGAGGAATAAATCAAAGAGCTCGTGGACAACGGACCCATCATAGAGGTCAAAGAGGTGGACATGGGCCCCATCAGAGGTCAAAGAGGTGGACATCAGAGAGAGGGAGGCAGATGGCAGGGAACTGTCGTGTCTAATGAAGTCCGGGCCAAGAGGCCTTGCCATGGCAGAGGCTGCCAGATTAATTCATCCCAATCTGAAAAAGATCAGCTGTCAATTAGATTATGAAAACATTTCACCAAGAAAACCGGTTAATCTGCAGGATATGCACTATGCTTTACCATTACATTTAAAGTAAATTACACATTGTAATGCATGTGGTGACCGTGGTAGTGTGCTGACCTACCAGCAGGAGTGGGCAGTTGTGGAAATGGTGAGGGCCAGGAATGACATATGGCTGTCTGAAATAAAGCAGGCCATTGAGGAGAATGATGACACCTTTGCCAATGTGCATCCATCAGCCTACTAAGAATCACCTGCCTTTTGAAGAGGCAGCAGGTATCTATGGAACACATTTACCTGGTGCCTTTTGAGAGGAACAACCACCAGATAAAACAGCTGTATGAGTATTGTCACGATCGTCTGAAGGAGGAGACCAATGCGCAGCGTTGCGAGTGAACATGATGACTTTAATAATCAAAGCACGTAACTACAAAACAAAATGACGAAACGTGAAGTCCAACAGTACATAGACTAAACAGGAACACGGAAACAATAACCCACAAAACAAAGGAGAAAACACACAGAATATATATGGCTCCCAATCAGAGATAACGAGCCGACAGCTGACACTCGTTACCTCCGATTGGGAGTCATAGACCAATCACCATAGACACAAACAAAATGAAACTCACCCATCCCCAACACCACCAAATGAAATACACCCAAACAAATGAAAGTGAACAACCCTGGCTCAAATATCAAAGTCCATGGAGCCAGAGTGTCACAGTACCCCCCCCTAAAGGTGCGAACTCCGGGCGCACCAACATCAGGACTAGGGGAGGGTCTGGGTGGGCGTCTGTCCACGGTGGCGGCTCTGGCCCCGGTCGTGATCCCCACCCCACCACAGTCACAACCTGCTTCGGTAGCCTCCTCCCAATGACCACCCTCCAACTAACCCCACCTGGACTAAGGGGCAACACCGGACTAAGGGGCAGCATCGGCCTAAGGGGCAGCACCGGGATAAGGGGCAGCACCGGGATAAGGGGCAGCACCGGGCTAAGGGGCAGCACCGGGCTAAGGGGCAGCACCGGGCTAAGGGGCAGCACCGGACTAAGGGGCAGCACCGGCCTCAGGGGCAGCACCGGACTAAGGGGCAGCACCGGGCTAAGGGGCAGCACCGGGCTAAGGAGCAGCACCGGGCTAAGGGGCAGTACCGGACTAAGGGGCAGTACCGGACTAAGGGGCAGTACCGGACTAAGGGGCAGTACCAGGCTGAATGGCGGATACTGGCTGGACGGCTCTGGTGGCTCCCGGCTGGTCGGCTCTGGCGGATCCCGGCTGGACGGTTCTGGCGGATCCCGGCTGGACGGCTCTGGCGGATCCCGGCTGGACGGCTCTGGCGGATCCCGGCTGGACGGCTCTGGCGGATCCCGGCTGGACGGCTCTGGCGGATCCCGGCTGGACGGCTCTGGCGGGTCCCGGCTGGACGGCACTGGCGGGTCCCGGCTGGACGGCTCTGGCGGGTCCCGGCTGGACGACTCTGGCGGATCCCGGCTGGACGGCTCTGGCGGATCCCGGCTGGACGGCTCTGGCGGATCCCGGCTGGACGGCTCTGGCGGATCCCGGCTGGACGGCTCTGGCGGATCCCGGCTGGACGGCTCTGGCGGATCCCGGCTGGCTGGCTCTGGCGGATCCCGGCTGGACGGCTCTGGCGGATCCCGGCTGGACGGCTCTGGCGGATCCCGGCTGGACGGCTCTGGCGGGTCCCGGCTGGACGGCTCTGGCGGGTCCCGGCTGGACGGCTCTGGCGGATCCCCGGCTGGACGGCTCTGGCGGATCCCGGCTGGACGGCTCTGGCGGATCCCGGCTGGACGGCTCTGGCGGATCCTGGCTGGACGGCTCTGGCGGATCCTGGCTGGCTGGCTCTGGCGGATCCTGGCTGGACGGCTCTGGCGGATCCTGGCTGGACGGCTCATGGCTGGCTAACGGATCTGGCTGCTCATGGCTGGCTGACGGATCTGGCTGCTCATGGCTGGCTGACGGATCTGGCTGCTCATGGCTGACTGACGGATCTGGCTGCTCATGGCTAGCTGACGGATCTGGCTGCTCATGGCTGGCTGACGGATCTGGCTGCTCATGGCTGGCTGACGGGTCTGGCTGCTCATGGCTGGCTGACGGATCTGGCTGCTCATGGCTGGCTGACGGATCTGGCTGCTCATGGCTGGCTGACGGATCTGGCTGCTCATGGCTGGCTGACGGGTCTGGCTGCTCATGGCTGGCTGACGGATCTGGCTGCTCATGGCTGGCTGACGGATCTGGCTGCTCATGGCTGGCTGACGGATCTGGCTGCTCATGGCTGGTTGACGGATCTGGCTGCTCATGGCTGGCTGACGGATCTGGCTGCTCATGGCTAGCTGACGGATCTGGCTGCTCATGGCTGGCTGACGGATCTGGCTGCTCATGGCTGGCTGACGGGTCTGGCTGCTCATGGCTGGCTGACGGATCTGGCTGCTCATGGCTGGCTGACGGATCTGGCTGCTCATGGCTGGCTGATGGTGCTGGCTGGGCGGCTAGCGGTGGAGGCGGACCCCAGCCTCAGATTGCAGTCATCACCTCCAGCAGGGCGGCTCCCATCCGCATGAGCCGCTCCTGCCCGTCACGAACCCGAGCCTCCAGTCCAGCATAGGCTGCGTCGGCTCCTGCTGATTCCATAGCAGGTGTATGATTCTGTCTGGCGGAAGGCTCTAGCGGCTCCGGTCTGGCGGACGGCTCTGAAGGAACAGGCCGGGCTGGGCTGGTGACGCACCCCGTAGGATACGTGCTTGGAGCAGGAACAGGCCGGTCCGTACCGGGAACACACACCACTGGCCTTAACTGGGGATCAGGAACGGGCCGGACCGGACTGGTAACACACTTCAGTCTCTCATGCCGTGCCACAACAACTTCCCTCCCTCTACTCGCCAATGGCTCCCGTAATCCGATAGCCTTCTCTCCAGCTCTCCCTGTGGCAGCCTCCTGCTGCCCAGGCGCCTAAGCCATGTGCCCCCAAAAAAAAATTTTTGGGGGAGTAACCACGGGCTTCCAGCCTCGACTCCGCGCTTCCTCTTCATACCACCTCCTCTCGGCTGCAGCTGCCTCCAGCTCTTCACGAGGGCGGTGATATTCCTCCTCATACCACCTCCTCTCGGCTGCAGCTGCCTCCAGCTCTTCACGAGGGCGGTGATATTCCTCCGGTTGTGCCCAAGGACCCTTTCCAGCCCGTATCTCCTCCCATGTCCATGAATCTTTAGGGAGGCGTCCATACATCCTGTGTAGGTAGGTCCTGTTGCCGCTTGTTACGCCGCTTGGTCCTCTTGTGGTGGGTTATTCTGTCACGATCGTCTGAAGGAGGAGACCAATGCGCAGCGTTGCGAGTGAACATGATGACTTTAATAATCAAAGCACGTAACTACAAAACAAAATGACGAAACGTGAAGTCCAACAGTACATAGACTAAACAGGAACACGGAAACAATAACCCACAAAACAAAGGAGAAAACACACAGAATATATATGGCTCCCAATCAGAGATAACGAGCCGACAGCTGACACTCGTTACCTCCGATTGGGAGTCATAGACCAATCACCATAGACACAAACAAAATGAAACTCACCCATCCCCAACACCACCAAATGAAATACACCCAAACAAATGAAAGTGAACAACCCTGGCTCAAATATCAAAGTCCATGGAGCCAGAGTGTCACAAGTATGTTCAGGTACAGCACTATATACTGTATCACTGTTACTATGTGACGCACATGCTACTTCACAATACATTACTGGAACTATACTATAAAAGCACTAAAGATGGTGTGGTAGGACGTAGGCCATGACTTGGATCCTACAACGCTGCACACCTCATTGTGTTTCTCAGTGAAATTGAGCAGGCCTCTCAAGGTGAAGGGGTCCCCTATGTCATTGTATGGGACGATGTCAGGTTCCACCATGCAGAGGTGGTTCAGGTATGGTTTCGGGCCCATCCCCGATTCGTGACCCTATACCTGCCCCCATACTCTCCTTTCCTCATCCCTATTGGGGAATTTTTCAGCATGAAGGTGTATGATGTCCTGCAATGCATGAACAATGAGGACATTCACTATGATGTGGATGAGAATTTATAGCCAAATGCTCAAGACAGGCTTGATGCAAATTAATGCGTGCTAAAGGTTGTTTAATTTTCATTCATTTTATTTGTTTCATTTTTGCATGAATTATGTGTAGAGTATGTCTTCATTGATCACCTTTGATTGCACATTGGATAGATATTAAAAAATTATAGATCTTCTGTCAATTTTGTTGGGTAATGTAAGTGTATTGCCTAATGTGAAAACGGTGTAATTTACAGTACAGTAGCATATTACTTTCAGCACTTCTAAGGGCGATTTGAAACACATATCTTGCATTGTTTGCTATTGGATTAACTGGTAGTTAAAATGACTAAATTGAAAATATAGTATGTTGTGTTTTGGTGATTAAACCAATGTTCTCATTACATTTCAGAATGAACTTATATTTTGAATTAATGGATGTGTGGTGATAGATGTTTACAATCAAAATTAATGTACAATGACAGGTTTTGAATGAAAGACTGGCTGCGTTATAAGTGTGACCAGTTTGGAGTTTTGTACTAAGAGTCGTGAAAATGTACCACGTATGGGTGAAAATAAAACCAAAACGATTTTAAAAAACGAGAACCTTTTGCATGTAGTGTTGATAAAACACGTTTGTGTGCGTGAATGTTTGTGTGTGTCTGTGTGTGTGCATGTTCATGTGTATGACTGTCTGTGTGTGTGTGTGTGTGTGTGTGTGTGTGTGTGTAGGCATTTGGATTTGATGTTTAACAAACATATAGATGAGCTGGTTAAGAAAATAAGATTTAAAGTTGGCTTTTTTTACGGAAACAGGTCGTGCCTTTCTCTAAGCACTAGGAAGCAGATTATTCAGTCAACCTTTTTATCTGTTCTTGATTATGGTGATATTATTTATCAAAGTGCAGCTGCTACTACTCTTAACCCTTTGGATGCCATCTATCATAGTGCCCTTTGTTTAATAACAGGAGACAGATTTGATACTCATCAACGCATACTGTATCAAAAGGTTGGCTGGCCTTTGCTAAAGACTCCACTGAAGATAGTGTTATAATAAGGTCAAAACAATGACAATTACGTTTATTCTTAAAAATGTATCAGAAAAAATATCACACTTCACACAGTTTACAAAAAAAAACATTTCATAAAAGCGTTAAGAAATGTTGCATCAAGCAGAACTCTTTCCTGGACATTGAGGCAAAATTGTGCCATAGTTTGTAATAAAAACAATTAAAAATATTTATAAAAAAATCAAGCAAACTTCTACGATGTGTATCATCTAATAGTAGCATATGAAGTAATACAATATAATAGAAACACAATAACTAGGACCTTGAGGTTGCCTACTTCAGAAATACATATATTTTTTAAAGATCTGGTACTCAGAAATATTAATGATTTTACTTAAGAAATATTAAACTTATAAAATGTTCAACTATATTATTATATACTATTATAAACTGGTTAGTTTGGGTCTTGGATGCTGACTGACTGAAACTGCATTTCAGAAGTGAAAACTGTATATCAGACAATATACCACGGGTATGGCGTAAAAAATACTATTTATGTTGGTAACCAGTTTCTAATAGCAATCAGGCCAATATACCACGGCATATCCGCTTTGTGTCAAGAACAGCCCTTAGCCGTAGTATAAACCACCCAGTTTATAATGGCCAATATTCCACACCCCCTCAAGCTTTATGGCACTTATTTTGAATATATGGGTTTTTGTAAAACTTGTTGAGTTCAGGTCTTCTTGGTTCTGGGTTTGTTGTGTTCAGGTCTTCTTGGTTCAGGGTTTGTTGTGTTCAGGTCTTCTTGGTTCTGGGTTTGTTGACTGCCTTGACTCTAGATCACAGAGGGGTCCTCCTCAGCTGATTGTGCTGCTGCAGGTCTGAAGAGAGAGAAACAGAAATGAAACAAAGGATGCGTCCCAAATGTTGGCACCCTATACCCTTTATAGTGCACTGCCTTTGTAGTGCACTAAATAGGGAATATGATGCCATTTGGAACGCAAACTGAGCAGTTCCTCAAAACCATCATTACATCAATACATGTCATAGTAATTTTTTTGAGATGTCCATTGTTGGGTTCGTAGTTTAAGGAAATGACATCACTAGTGGTCACTATGGGTCAACTGTTTTGCTTATTGATGACATCTCCTGCAATAAGCAGCAGCATATTAATTACCTTAATGCAGAATATGCTTACTGGGTGGCAGCAGTGGGGCGGTTGAATTTCACAGCAGCGTACTGGACATCCTCGTCCTGTTTCTGGGGTTGAGGCAGTTGGACGGTGGAGTACAGAGGGACTTCCTGGTTTTTGGAGTGAGAGAAGTGGACGCTGGCGCAGTGAACAACATCCTGGTCTACGTTGGCTGCTGTCTGTGTTGCAGTAGGGGTCATAACCATGCCTGAGATGTTGTCACACACTGGACTAGAGTCTCCCTGATGGAGAAAGAGGACAGACAACATGAGGAGTGGAAATGTTCCACAAAGAATACCCAGACATCACAGTCATCTTCTGATTCCAACAGACTCACCTGTCTATTGTTTGCTGTGTCTCTTGTGTCAGAGGTGGATTTGGAGGCCTTCTTCCTGTTTGTTAATTAATTAATTAATTAATCAATCAATCAATGTTACTAAAGTTAAATAATAAAAAATAAATAATACAATTCACTCACCTAAACCACATGAGTCCAGAGAGACAGAGGATGAGAACCAGAACAACCACTATGATTCCAACAGCTGTAGTCATAATTGAGGTTTGTTTCCCTGTAATATAATATGGATGATGTGAGTACATGGCATGATATAATAAACTAAAAATAAACTGAAATACAGGACATTAATGCAATACTTGTTAAGGGATCTTATAACATTACATTTACATTTTAGTCATTTAGCAGACGCTCTTATCCAGAGCGAGTTAGTGAGTGCATACATTTTTTTTTTCATTTTTTTTTTTCTCATACTGGCCCCCCGTGGGAATCGAACCCACAACCCTGGCGTTGCAAGCGCCATGCTCTACCAACTGAGCTACATCCCTGCCGGCCATTCCCTCCCCTACCCTGGACGACGCTGGGCCAATTGTGCGCCGCCCCTTGAGGTCTCCCGGTCTAGTGGCACAGCTAGCACTGCGATGCAGTGCCTTAGACCACTGCGCCACTCGGGAGATTTAAAAATATAACCCAATGTATAGTTATAAACTAAGGAGTAATAACACAAAGTATAATGATTAAGATTAGATTGAAACATGTAGTTTTGTATTGAAGTATTGAAGATGAAACTTGACCTGCTACAATGATCATCAGAGCTGTAGAGTTCTTAGATGTTATTTTATTCCGGGCCTCACAGTAGTATTCTCCACTGTCCTCAGAGCTGATGTTAGTGATATTGTAACTCTGTCCTGATGCTTTTGGTGAGGTTATGTTCTTCTTGTACCAGGTGTATTTGTCCACAGGTGGGTTGGCATCACTGCTGCAGGTCAGAGTCACTGAACTGCCCTTCACTATTTCACCAGAGGGACTGACTGACACTGAGCTGTCCTTTGGGCCATCTGGCAGACAATATGTATCAACACATTGTTCATACATATTGCTTTACATGAGGAGCATCATGGAACTTACACTTATGATTGAAATAATTGAAATATAAATATAAATATGTGTAACATAGAAATTTTTTTAACAATACAGTGTTTGGTAGTACCACAGTAGTGAGATGAGTACAATCATGGAACTTGGACATAGATTGAAATAATAGATAGATAGAATAGATAAGAGAAGATGTTACTAAAATAATACAACTGGAGATGGATCACACATACTCACATCTGACAGTGAGAGTCTCTTCAGGAGAGCGGAGATCCTCATGGCCTTCTACAGCACAGGAGTATCTGCCTGCATCCTCACTGCTGACTGGGTTTAGGAACAGACTGTTAGATTGGTTGGTTACATGTCCGTTCTTCTACCAGATGTAGGTGGGGTTGGGGTTGTCACTCAGAGTACAGGTGGTGGTGCTACAGGTCAGTGTCACCTTCTGTCCCTCTGTCACAGTGGCAGGAGTCACCTTCACCTGCAGACCTAAATGAAAGGGGATTAAAACACATATCATGAAGTAATAGTTTGCAGTATTGATAAGATGTGACATGCAGTGTTACCTGTGACAGTCAGAGATGTTCCAGGGAAGGTGGAATCCCAGTTTTGTCTGATCTGTTATGACTCTTAACTTATACTCAGCTGAATCCTCCTCTCTCAGGTCTGTGATTCTCAGGGTGGAGTCACTCTGCATATTTCTCAGGTACTCCACACGACCTCCATACCCCGGGCTCAGGATTTGTGGCGCCTCATCAAGTTTTCCTTTTGTATACCAGTTTGTTTCGGAGACTCTATGACCACTGGGATATGTATAAGAGCAGGATATGTCCACAGATGACCCCTTCAAGGTACAGATACTCTGATGGGTGTAAGTCACGTGGAAATAACTGTGACCCCCAACATCTGAAACACAAGTACATTTTTCAAATGGAGTACATATTTTGAACTGTCAACATCCATTCATCGAAATGAAATAGCAGCCCTATTTCATGTCTGTTTCACTGTACATCAACACTGACCAATGATGTATTGGATGATTTTGTAAGACTTTAAAAAGTGTATTAGTCACACTCACACACTGCAGGAGAATTGATGCCTTTTACAGCACAGTAGAAGCTGTCTTCAGTTTTTAAGTAGACTGAGTATGAGGGGGAGGAGTCCTCTTGTACAATCTTACTGTTCCTGTACCAGATGTAGGTGGGGTTGGGGTTGTCAGTCAGAGTACAGGTGGTGCTACAGGTCAGTGTCGTTGACCACCATGTAGTGGTCACCTTCACCTGCAGGTCTGGAGTAGATAACAACATTAAATACCTCAATTACCTGTTGTCTAGTTCAAATGAGGCAGGAGTGGACGTTCTCAAATCATCAATTCAGACATTCCTATTTTACGCATACTTTCATATTATTTATATTATTTAAATACAAATTAAGACAATTTTCCAGAACCAATTAAACAGATCAGCACTATATATAACATCACTGTACCTGTAACAGACAAAGTGACTCCAGGATCCCTTCGGTCTGATCTGTAATAAATCTGAACTTGTACGTAGTGGAGTCACTCTCTCTCAGGTCTGTGATTGTCAGGGTGTGGCCATTCTTCTTATCTCTATGGTACGTCACACGACCTTTGTATACTGGGTCATCACTCAGACTCACATAATTCTCCACAGCAACAATTTTTAGTGAACCAGAAGGTTGTTGTGACTTTATACCAACTGGGATATGTGTAAGAGCAGGACAGTTCCACTGATGACCCCTTCAAGGTACAAATACTGTGGTGTTAGTCACACTCCAGCCATTCTGCCCCAGTACAGCTGAAACCCAGTTAGACATCACAAGGACATTACATTAACTTCAATGTCCTTTGACTCACACTAACACTTTGTTCCCGTAGTAGCTGAGTTGAGACATAGATACTCTTTGGTTGAGTGTGAATGGAAACCGTTTAAAGTGAAGCGGACACGCCAAATGTGTCACTAGTAGAACATGAAAATGTTTTGCTTTTAGAAATATCTGTAGATTGACAAACCAGGCATCTAAAAGATACGAATGAGACCATACCTGCTACAGACCAGAGAAAGACCACCAACACACTTCCTGCTGTTCTCAAGGCCATTGTTGCATCTCCCACCCTGCAGTCTTAGAAACATAAACAACAGCTCACTCTATAGCTGGTGAATAACTACACCTGATACATTGGAGTATAAACTGGAAATGGGGTACAGGGCCTCATTACTGAAAATGAACCAGGCTCATATTGTGTTGAGTTGTATTGTGCTATATGGTTGTCTATGTGATTACTGTCTGTCTGTTAGTCTATTGCACTATATATGTATGTATGTATGTATGTATGTACTGTATGTATGTATGTATGTATGTATGTATGTATGTATGTATGTACAGTTCAAGTCGGAAGTTTACATATGCCTTAGCCAAATACATTTAAACTCAGTTTTTCACAATTCCTTACATTTAATCCTAGTAAATATTCCCTGTCTTAGGTCAGTTAGGATCACCACTTTATTTTAAGAATGTGAAATGTCAGAATAATAGTAGAGAGAATTATTTATTTCAGGTTTTATTTATTTCATCACATTCACAGTGGGTCAGAAGTTTACATACACTCAATTAGTATTTGGTAGCATTGCCTTAAAATTGTTTAACTTGGGTTAAATGTTTCGGGTAGCCTTCCACAAGCTTCCCACAATAAGTTGGGTGAATTTTGGCCCATTCCTCCTGACAGAGCTGGTGTAACTGAGTCAGGTTTGTAGGCCTCCTTGCTCGCACATGCTTTTTTAGTTCTGCCCACAAATGTTCTATAGGATTGAGGTCAGGGCCTTGTGATGGCCACTCCAATACCTTAACTTTGTTGTCCTTAAGCCATTTTGCCACAACTTTGGAAGTATGCTTGGGGTCATTGTCCATTTGGAAGACCCATTTGCAACCAAGCTTTAACTTCCTGATTGATGTCTTGAGATGTTGCTTCAATATATCCACATAATTTTCCTTCCTCATGATGCCATCTATTTTGTGAAGTGCACCAGTCCCTCCTGCAGCAAAGCACCCCCACAGCATGATGCTGCCACCTCTGTGCTTCACGGTTGAAATGGTGTTCTTTGGCTTGCAAGCTTCCCCCTTTTTCCTCCAAACATAACGATGGTCATTATGGCCAATCAGTTCTATTTTTGTTTCATCAGACCAGAGGACATTTCTCCAAAAAGTACGATCTTTGTCCCCATGTGCAGTTGCAAACCGTAGTCTGGCTTTTTTATGGCGGTTTTGGAGCAGTGGCTTCTTCCTTGCTGAGCGGCCTTTCAGGTTATGTCGATATAGGACTCATTTTACTGTGGATATAGATACTTTTGTACCTGTTTCCTCCAGCATCTTCACAATGTCCTTTGATGTTATTCTGGGATTGATTTGCACTTTTCGCACCAAAGTACGTTAATCTCTAGGAGACAGAACGCGTCTCCTTCATGAGCGATATGACGGCTGCGTGGTCCCATGGTGTTTATACTTGCGTACTATTGTTTGTACAGATGAACGTGGTACGTTCAGGTGGTTGGAAATTGCTCCCAAGGATCAACCAGACTTGTGGAGGTCTACCATTTTTTTTCTGAGGTCTTGGCTGATTTATTTTGATTTTCCCAATATGTCAAGCAAAGAGGCACTTAGTTTGAAGATAGGCCTTGAAATAGCTGCTATCCATATTGTCTAATGTAGCCTGTTGTCCATATATAGTCTAATGTAGACTGTTATCAATATATAGTCTAATATATTCTGCTATCCATATATAGTCTATGGTAGCATGTTACACATATATTGTCTAATGTAGCCTGTTATCCATATATAGTCCAATGTAGCCTGTTATCTATGTATAATCTAACGTAGCCTGTTATCTATATATAGTCTAATGAGGCATGTTATCCATATATAGTCTAATCTAGCCTGCTATCCATATATAGTCTAATGTATTCAGCTATCCATATATAGTCTAATGTAGCCTGCTATCCATATATAGTCTAATGTAGCCTGCTATCCATATATAGTTAAATGTAGCCTGTTATCTATATATAATCTAATTTAGCCTGCTATCCATATATAGTCTAATGTAGCCTGTTATCCATATATAGTCTAATGTAGCCTGTTATCCATACATAGTCTAATGTAGCCTGTTATCCATATATAGTCTAATGTAGCCTGTTATCTATATATAGTCTAATGTAGCCTGTTATCCATGTAGTCTAATGTAGCCTGTTATCCGTATATAGTCAAAGGTAGCATGTTATCCATATATAGTCAAATATAGCCTGTTATCTATATATAGTCTAATGTAGCCTACTATCCATACATAGTCTAATGTAGCCTGTTATCTATGTATAGTCTAATGTAACCTCTTCTCAATATAGTCTAATGTAGCCTGTTATCGATATATAGTCTGATGTAGCCTGCTATCTATATATAGTCTAATGTAGCATGTTATCCATATATAGTCTAATGTAGCCTGTTATCCATATGTAATCTAATGCAGCCTGTTATCCATATATTGTCAAATGTAGCCTGCTATCTATGTATAGTCTAATGTAGCATGTTATCCATATATAGTCTAATGTAGCCTGTTATCTATACATAGTATATTGTAGCCTGTTTTCCATATATAGTCTAATGTTACCTGTTATCCATATATAGTTTATTGTAGCCTGTTATCCATATATATTATATTGTAGCCTGTTATCCATATCTAGTCTAATGTAGCCTTTTATCCATATATAGTCTAATGTAGCCTGTTATCCATATATATAGTCTAATGTAGCCTTTTATCCATATATAGTCTAATGTAGCCTGTTATCCATATATTGTCAAATGTAGCCTGCTATCTATGTATAGTCTAATGTAACATGTTATCCATATATAGTCAAATGTAGCCTGTTATCTATACATAGTATAATGTAGCCTGTTATCCATATATAGTCTAATATAGCCTGTTATCCATATATAGTCTATTGTAGCCTGTTATCCATATCTAGTCTAATGTAGCCTTTTATCCATATATAGTCTAATGTAGCCTGTTATCCATATATAGTCTGATGTAGCCTGTTATCGATATATAGTCTAATGTAGCCTGTTATCTCTATATAGTCTAATGTAGCCTGTTATCCATGTGGTCTAATGTAGCCTGTTATCCACATATAGTCAAAGGTATCCTGTTATCCATAAATAGTCAAAGGTAGCCTGTTATCCATATATAGTCTAATGTAGCCTGTTATCCATATATAGTCTAATGTATTCTGTTATCCATATATAGTCTAATGTAGCATGCTATTCATATATAGTCTAATGTAGCCTGTTATCTATATATAGTCTAATGTAGCCTGTTATCCATATATAGTCTAATGTAGCCTGATATCCATATATAGTCTAATGTAATCTGTTATCCATATATAGTCTAATGTAGCATGTTATCCATATATAGTCTAATGTAGCATGTTATCTATATATAATGTAATGTAGCCTGTCGTCCAGATACCTAATGTGAATATAAACTGCATATATTGTCAATATATAGAAGTATATAATTACATATTATAACTATTAACTAGTAATGTTTAGGATCTCTTTTTAAAGAACTCTGATTGGTCTATCTAGGACAGGAAGTTAGGACAGGAAAATGACGCTTAGTGTGATCTAAACCAATAAAACCACAACCCACCATCACTGTGTCTCATGTTAATACTACTCCTAAACACAACCCACCATCACTGTGTCTCATGTTAATACTACTCCTAACCACAACCCACCATCACTGTGTCTCATGTTAATACTACTCCTAAACACAACCCACCATCACTGTGTCTCATGTTAATACTACTCCTAAACACAACCCACCATCACTGTGTCTCATGTTAATACTACTCCTAAACACAACATACCATCACTGTGTCTCATGTTAATACTACTCCTAACCACAACTCACCATCACTGTGTCTCATGTTAATACTACTCCTAAACACAACCCACCATCACTGTGTCTCATGTTAATACTACTCCTAAACACAACCCACCATCACTGTGTCTCATCTTAATACTACTCCTAAACACAACCCACCATCACTGTGTCTCATGTTAATACTACTCCTAAACACAACCCACCATCACTGTGTCTCATGTTAATACTACTCCTAAACACAACCCACCATCACTGTGTCTCATGTAAAATACTCCTAAACACAACCTACTGTCACTGTGTTTCAGGTTAATACTACTCCTAAACACAACCCACCATCACTGTGTCTCATGTTAATACTACTCCTAAACACAACCCACCATCACTGTGTCTCATGTTAATACTACTCCTAAACACAACCCACCATCACTGTGTCTCATGTTAATACTACTCCTAAACACAACCCACCATCACTGTGTCTCATCTTAATACTACTCCTAAACACAACCCACCATCACTGTGTCTCATGTTAATACTACTCCTAAACACAACCCACCATCACTGTGTCTCATGTTAATACTACTCCTAAACACAACCCACCATCACTGTGTCTCATGTAAAATACTCCTAAACACAACCTACTGTCACTGTGTTTCAGGTTAATACTACTCCTAAACACAACCCACCATCACTGTGTCTCATGTTAATACTACTCCTAAACACAACCCACCATCACTGTGTCTCATGTTAATACTACTCCTAAACACAACCCACCATCACTGTGTCTCATGTTAATACTACTCCTAAACACAACCCACCATCACTGTGTTTCATGTTAATACTACTCCTAAACACAACCCACCATCACTGTGTCTCATGTTAATACTACTCCTAAACACAACCCACCATCACTGTGTCTCATGTTAATACTACTCCTAAACACAACACACCATCACTGTGTCTCATGTTAATACTACTCAAAAACACAACCCACCATCACTGTGTCTCATGTTAATACTACTCCTAAACACAACCCACCATCACTGTGTCTCATGTTAATACTACTCCTAAACACAACCCACCATCACTGTGTCTCATGTTAATACTACTCCTAAACACAACCCACCATCACTGTGTCTCATGTTAATACTACTCCTAAACACAACCCACCATCACTGTGTTTCAGGTTAATACTACTCCTAAACACAACCCACCATCACTGTATCTCATGTTAATACTATTCCTAAACACAACCCACCATCACTGTGTCTCATGTTAATACTACTCCTAAACACAACCCACCATCACTGTGTTTCAGGTTAATACTACTCCTAAACACAACCCACCATCACTGTGTCTCATGTTAATACTACTCCTAACCACAACCCACCATCACTGTGTCTCATGTTAATACTACTCCTAAACACAACCTACTGTCACTGTGTTTCAGGTTAATACTACTCCTAACCACAACCCACCATCACTGTATCTCATGTTAATACTACTCCTAAACACAACCCACCATCACTGTGTCTCATGTTAATACTACTCCTAAACACAACCCACCATCACTGTGTCTCATGTTAATACTACTCCTAAACACAACCCACCATCACTGTGTTTCAGGTTAATACTACTCCTAAACACAACCCACCATCACTGTATCTCAGGTTAATTCTGCCCATAAACTCATCATTCTTACTCTTACTGTTACTCATAATTCAGGCCATTTTCTAAAAAGTCCCCCCACTATATTATATTCTTCTCATCACCATGCCCATAACAGAGGAATATGGTTCATGGATACAGACATATAATAATAAAATAGACATATTTTAAGATATTGTCAAGCATACTTACAGAGTGAAGGGGAGAGAGGTCTTGTGATGAACTTTCTGGCAGTCTAAGGAAACAGACACTGACTGTGAGGTTTTAGGTCTGTGGTTGACACAACTTTGAAGTAGTGAGATACCATAGAGTTGGATAAAAGACACACTAGCTACAAAGACTGTTTAAGCATTGACATGACATTGTATGCATCCTTTCAGTATGTTTATCGACTGTCATTATACTCATGGAGGTTGAACAAGAAGAAATTGACAACTTTAAAATGGAGATAGCCCTCAAATGTGCTGCCGATGTTGTAACAGAAGCCAGCATGAAAAGATGCCAAGCTGTGCCCTCTATCCAACTCTATGTCAGGGACCAAGACGCTGATTCACAGATGGCTTGCTTCCTCATTCACAGAGGCTGTATTCAAGAGCATCGAAACTGTGACGTGTCATGGGTAAATTGTGACTGACTGACTGATCTACAAATCACCTTGCATGATAAATAACTACTTCATATTATTTGTAGATCAGTCAGTCTCGACTTTAAAGTCGGCTGCAATGTCGAACGCGGCCACATTTACATGCTTGACAACCAATGATGTCATACGATATTATAATAACTTTCTACAGTACTGTGGAAAGATGTTTAACTTCTGTTTCTTTTTTGTTTTATTTTAAGGTAACAGATGATATAGAATGACAGGATAACCTGCAATATTTAAAAGAAAAAACTTTAGTATGTATTGTCTTTAGCTTTGAGCTTATTTACAACATGATGCATACATTACACTGAATAACACTTCATCTAAAATAGGTAATAATGCATAATTTTACAATAAAACAAGCGTGATTATGGTATTAATATTCCTTCTCATGAATGCCATTGCTCAATAATGTCTGACAGCAATACAAAGTAAATCATTTTAACACATCAAGATAAACTTGGTCCAAGATTGTACACATTAAAAAGCTGTTATCAATGTTATCATTATCAGTCACTGAGAAAAGTACATTAGGTAATTAAAAAATCTGGAAATGTCAAAACCCCATAGAAAAATAGCAGAAGCATAATCTATCCCATTTATCATCAATATACATCATTATCATTACAAGGAAAGAGAATTCAACTCCACATTTACTCAAAAGTTAAAGCTATGGAAAACATTCTGGATCTGATAGCAATATGATAGTAGGAGAATAGAGGTGTGAGGCCTAGTTTTGGACTCCATCACATTGTAGAAACATCTCAAGTATGATCAATGGAAACAGGATGCACCTGAGCTCCATTTCTAGTCTCATAGCAAAGCGTCTGAATACTTATGTAAATAAGGTATTTCTGTTTTTATTTTTAATACATTTGCAAAAATGACTGAAAACCTGTTTTCACTTTGTCATTATGGGGTATTGTGTGTAGATGTATTTATTATTTTTATTTAATACATTTTAGAATAAGGCTGTAACAAAAATGTGGACAAAGTCAAGGGGTCTGAATACTTTCCGAATGCGCTGTACACTACAAGGTTTTTGTGAAACTTGTTGTGTTCAGGTCTTCTTGGTTCTGGGTTTGTTGTGTTCAGGTCTTCTTGGTTCTGGGTTTGTTGTGTTCAGGTCTACTTGGTTCTTGTTTTGTTATGTTCAGGTCTTCCTGGTTCTGGGTTTGTTGTGTTCAGGTCTTCCTGGTTCTGGGTTTGTTGACTGTACTGTAGAAAACAGAGGGGTCCTCCTCAGCTGCTTGTGCTGCGGGTCTGAAGAGAGAGAAACAAAAATGAAACAAAAGTTGTGTTCCAAATGGTGGCACCCTATACCCTTTATAAAGCACTATCTTTCACCAGGGCCTATGGGCTCAGAATAAAAGTAGTGGACTAAATAGGAAATAGGGTGCCATTTGGAACTCATCCGAACTGTTCATCAAAACCATCATCACATCACTCCCTCATTATAGACATGTCATAATAATTGTCTTGAGATGTCCATTGTTGGGTCCATAGTTTAAGGAAATGACATCAGTAGTGGTCACTAGGGGTCAACTATTTTGCCTATTGATGATATCTACAATAAACAGCAGCATATGAATGACCTTATTGCAGAATATGCAGAATATGGCAGCAGTGGGGCGGTTCCATTTCACAGCAGTTTATTGCACTTCCTCTTCCTGTTTCTGGTGTTGAGGCATGAATGCACAATATGCATCACTCATGACATCATCATTGTCTACTCCTCCAATGAGCACATGGCCGTTACTACGTTTGAGGACACAGAGGTCGTTAATGTTTTTATAATTTGGAAATAATAATAATAATAGCCTAATACAAATTCTGTACACAGTAAAGAAAATTAATTACGGATCAACATCTAAATATTGCTCCCAGCGTTGGTCGAAGCTCAGAACGGTTATTTTCTTGATCTCCACTTGGCCTATCTTCCCTATAGGCATACATTAAAATGCTATCAACATGCGAACAATACAGTTATAAAAATGTCACACGTTTTTGTTTTGTTGCTGATGCTGCGTGTCAGTGTGAATCATCTCCCATATTTCCTCCCTTTCAGGGGTATAACATTACAACTGTATAGCTAATAGGCTATGTGTTTGTAGATGGACTGAGGTGAATGAACCTACAGCAGCCAAGGTGATAACGGCTGGGGTCATTTTTTCTTGTTTTTGCTGTTTTCCAAATAACATTTTAAAGTGTTTTAATTGTATAGAAATGCAGTAAATAAGAATCTACTTTCCCACCCCCTCGACATCCAGATTTGGTTGTAAACAAACAAACGTATCCTTAAATGCTGTGTGTTTCCAATGTTCTAGTATTGGTTCTATGTTGCTGTAATGGCAGAATATGCTCACTTGGTGGCAGAACTGGGGCGATTCAATTGCACAACAGCGTATTGGACATCTTCGTCTTGTTTCTGTTTCTGGATGGTTGAGTACAGTGGGACTTCCTGGTTTTTGGAGTGAGAGAAGTGGACGCTGGCGTAGTGAACATCATCCTGGTCTACGGTGGCTGCTGTCTGTGTTGCAGTAGGGGTCATGATCATGCTTGAGATGTTGTCATACACTGGACTAGAGTCTCCCTGATGGAGAAAGAGGACAGACAACATGAGGAGTGGAAATGTTCCACAAAGCAATACACAGGCATCACAGTCATCGTCTGATTCCAACAGACTCACCTGTCCATTGTCTGCTGTGTCTCTTGTGTCTCTCGTGTCAGAGGTGGATTTGGAGGACTTCTTCCTGTTTTGCACATTAATTAATTAATTAATGAAGTTAACAACAAATCAGAGTGCTACATTAAAAAAATAAACAACATAAAAATATGAATTTTCACTCACCTGAACCACATGAGTCCAGAGAGACAGAGGATGAGAACCAGAACAACAACTATGATTCCAACAGCTGTAGTCATAACTGAGGTTTGTTTCCCTGTAATATAATATGGATGATGTGAGTACATGGCATGATATAATAAACTAAAAATAAACTTAAATACAGTACATTAATGCAATACTTGTTAAGGGATCTTATAACACAATGTATAGTTATAAACTAAGGAGTAATAATCCAAAGTATAATGATTAAGATTAAATTGAAACATGTAGTTTTGTATTGAAGTATTGAAGATGAATCTTGACCTGCTACAATGATCATCAGAGCTTTAGAGTTCTTAGATGCTATTTTATTCCGGGCCTCACAGTAGTATTCTCCACTTTCCTCAGAGCTGATGTTAGTGATGTTGTAACTCTGTCCTGATGCTTTTGGTGAGGTTATGTTCTTCTTGTACCAGATGTATTTGTCCACAGGTGGGTTGGCATCACTGCTGCAGGTCAGAGTCACTGAAATGCCCTCCACTATTTCACCAGAGGGACTGACTGACACTGAGGTGTTCTTTGGGCCATCTGGTGTTGAAGGTGACAGAAAATAATCAACTCACATAACATGTAAGGTTCCAAGAGATCATGTGCATGATTCTCTGATCAAAAGAGGAGATGGTTCGGTGAACTTACACTGAACGTCCACAAACACAGAAGAGTTGAGACGTCCATATTTATTCTCAGCCTCACAGTAGTATTCTCCACTTTCCTCAGAGCTGATGTTAGTGATGTTGTAACTCTGTCCTGATGCTTTTGGTGAGGTTATGTTCTTCTTGTACCAGGTGTATTTGTCCACAGGTGGGTTGGCATCACTGCTGCAGGTCAGAGTCACTGATCTGCCCTCCACTATTTCACCAGAGGGACTGGCTGACACTGAGGTGTTCTTTGGTCCATCTGATGTAAAAAAAATATTATATAAACTTTCCATAATTGTACTTTTCCACACAATTACATTTAGATTCACCCTCTTATTGAAGATGATCAATTCAAGTAGCAAGTGGAGCTAATATCTGTCACTACAATGTTAATATAGCAAACTAAAGATTTAAACCCCATGTACTTACATCTGACATTGAGAGTCTCTTCAGGAGAGCGGAGATCATCATGGCCTTCTACATCACAGGAGTATCTGCCTGCATCCTCACTGCTGACTGAGAATAGGCTATAGACAGGAGAGTAGGTGTTGCTGTTTGGTATAGGCTGTCCATTCTTATACCAACTGTAGGCTGTGATGGTGTCCAGTGTACATTTGGTTCTACATGTCAGTGTGACATTCTCCCCCTCTAACACAGATGTAGGATCCATCTCCAACACAACATCTAGAGAAAAAGGAAACACATCATTAGTCTCCTCCTATATACAGTGGGGGAAAAAAGTATTTAGTCAGCCACCAATTGTGCAAGTTCTCCCACTTAAAAAGATGAGAGAGGCCTGTAATTTTCATCATAGGTACACGTCAACTATGACAGACAAATTGAGGAAAAAAATCACATTGTATGATTTTTTATGAATTTATTTGCAAATTATGGTGGAAAATAAGTATTTGGTCACCTACAAACAAGCAAGATTTCTGGCTCTCACAGACCTGTAACTTCTTCTTTAAGAGGCTCCTCTGTCCTCCACTCGTTACCTGTATTAATGGCACCTGTTTGAACTTGTTATCAGTATAAAAGACACCTGTCCACAACCTCAAACAGTCACACTCCAAACTCCACTATGGCTAAGACCAAAGAGCTGTCAAAGGACAACAGAAACAAAATTCTAGACCTGCACCAGGCTGGGAAGACTGAATCTGCAATAGGTAAGCAGCTTGGTTTGAAGAAATCAACTGTGGGAGCAATTATTAGGAAATGGAAGACATACAAGACCACTGATAATCTCCCTCGATCTGGGGCTCCACGCAAGATCTCACCCCGTGGGGTCAAAATGATCACAAGATCGGTGAGAAAAAATCCCAGAACCACACGGGGGGGACCTAGTGAATGACCTGCAGAGAGCTGGGACCAAAGTAACAAAGCCTACCATCAGTAACACACTACGCCGCCAGGGACTCAAATCCTGCAGTGCCAGACGTGTCCCCCTGCTTAAGCCAGTACATGTCCAGGCCCGTCTGAAGTTTGCTAGAGTGCATTTGGATGATCCAGAAAAGGATTGGGAGAATGTCAGATGAAACGAAAATATAACTTTTTGGTAAAAACTCAACTCGTCGTGTTTGGAGGACAAAGAATGCTGAGTTGCATCCAAAGAACACCATACCTACTGTGAAGCATGGGGGTGGAAACATCATGCTTTGGGGCTGTTTTTCTGCAAAGGGACCAGGACGACTGATCCGTGTAAAGGAAAGAATGAATGGGGCCATGTATCGTGAGATTTTGAGTGAAAACCTCCTTCCATCAGCAAGGGCATTGAAGATGAAACGTGGCTGGGTCTTTCAGCATGACAATGATCCCAAACACACCGCCCGGGCAATGAAGGAGTGGCTTCGTAAGAAGCATTTCAAGGTCCTGGAGTGGCCTAGCCAGTCTCCAGATCTCAACCCCATAGAAAATCTTTGGAGGCAGTTGAAAGTCCGTGTTGCCCAGCGACAGCCCCAAAACATCACTGCTCTAGAGGAGATCTGCATGGAGGAATGGGCCAAAATACCAGCAACTGTGTGTGAAAACCTTGTGAAGACTTACAGAAAAAGTTTGACCTGTGTCATTGCCAACAAAGGGTATATAACAAAGTATTGAGAAACTTTTGTTATTGACCGAATAATTATTTTCCACCATAATTTGCAAATAAATTCATAAAAAATCCTACAATGTGATTTTCTGGAATTTTTTTCTCTCATTTTGTCTGTCATAGTTGACGTGTACCTATGATGAAAATTACAGGCCTCTCTCATCTTTTTAAGTGGGAGAACTTGCACAATTGGTGGCTGGCTAAATACTTTTTTTCCCCACTGTATGTCCTCTTATATGATATACTAGATTTGTTTTTCTTCTGTCACATTCCACTACTGTGTCTGTATGACTGCCCTTAATAAGGTCATTACAGTAATATATGTGTGATGTGTGACAGATTACCTGTGACAGTCAGGGAGACAGGTGAGCCAGCAAACTTTCCTCCGGATGTTATGAATCTGAACATGTATCCAGCAGAGTCACTCAATCTCAGGTCTGTGATTCTCAGGGTACAGTCTCTCTTCTTATCCCCAAGGTACTCAATATGACCCTCATACCCTGGCACTGAGCTCAGATCTTCAGCATCCATACCAGACCATTTAGTAAACCAGACAGCTTTTTTGATCTCATGATAACTGGGATATGTGTAAGAGCAGGATATGTCCACTGTTGTCCTCTTCAAGGCACAGATTCTCCTCTTGGTGTAAGTCACTCTGTTGCAGTCCTGACCCTGGACACCTGAAATATAATGGAATCAGATGAGTACATTATACTGTATTTCCTGACTCTGAATGCCTGAAACATAAAGATTTTTGTTATTTCATATATTTTATTTTCTAAATGTTTCTTGCCAAGAATATATCAATAGCAAGTTCCACTTTGGAAATATTGTAGTTTACTTCAACAGTAAATGTAAATGGAAGTTTCTGAGCATTTAACAAGTCATCACCAACTTTTCAGTTTACAGGCTTTGTCAGGGTTTAATCCACACTCACAGACTGCAGGAGACCGGAGATCCTCATGGCCTTTTACAGCACAGGAGTAGCTGTCTTCATAGTTACTGGAGACTGAGTATTTGACCTTGTAGGTGCTCTCATCTAGATGTTGTCCGTTCTTGTACAAGATGAAGGTGGGGTTGGGGTTGTCAGTCAGAGTACAGGTGGTGATACAGGTCAGGGTCCTCCTTCCTGCCTCTGTGGCAAGAGTCACCTCCACCTGCAGGTCTGAATACAGGGGAAATGACAACAAGATACTTAAATCAATCAAGTATTATGGATAAAATAATTATAATTAAACATCACATAGAAATGTATGTATAAACATGATCATTTGTTCAGTGTAACCTGTGACAGTCAGAGTTGTTCCAGTGAAGCTGTATCCCCATCTTGATGTATGTGTGTTGAATATGAACTTGTACTCAGCTGAGTCCTCTTCTCTCAGATCTGTGATTCTCAGGGTGGAGTGACCTCTCTCCTTCTCTCCACCATACTCCACACGACCTGCATACCCTGGGTCTGTGGTTATGTCCTCAGGGATCAACTTATCACTCCACCTAGCACTCTGTTTAGGACTAAACCAGAGTGATGATGTGACGGTATCATAACCGCTGCCATAAGTACATGATATGTCCACTGATGACCCCTTCAAGACACAGATTCTCCTCTTGGTGTAAGTCACTCTGTTGCAGTCCTGACCCTGGACACCTGAAATATAATGGAATCAGATGAGTACATTATACTGTATTTCCTGACTCTGAATGCCTGAAACATAAAGATTTTTGTTATTTCATTTATTTTATTTTCTAAATGTTTCTTGCCAAGAATATATCAATAGCAAGTTCCACTTTGGAAATATTGTAGTAACTTTTCAGCTTACAGGCTTTGTCAGGGTTTAATCCACACTCACAGACTGCAGGAGACCGGAGATCCTCATGGCCTTTTACAGCACAGGAGTAGCTGTCTTCATAGTTACTGGAGACTGAGTATTTGACCTTGTAGGTGCTCTCATCTAGATGTTGTCCGTTCTTGTACCAGATGAAGGTGGGGTTGGGGTTGTCACTCAGAGTACAGGTGGTGGTACAGGTCAGGGTCCTCCTTCCTGCCTCTGTGGCAAGAGTCACCTCCACCTGCAGGTCTGAATACAGGGGAAATGACAACAAGATACTTAAATCAATCAAGTATTATGGATAAAATTATTATAATTAAACATCACATAGAAATGTATGTATAAACATGATCATTTGTTCAGTGTAACCTGTGACAGTCAGAGTTGTTCCAGTCAAGCTGTATCCCCATCTTGATGTATGTGTGTTGAATATGAACTTGTACTCAGCTGAGTCCTCTTCTCTCAGGTCTGTGATTCTCAGGGTGCAGTCATTCTCCTTGTTCCCACGGTACTCTATACGATCCTCATATTTATCTTGGATTTCAGTCCAGATCGAATTCTTCCATTTATACCATTTGGTTGTCGTGACTGTATAACCTCTGGGATATGTGTAGGAGCAGGACAGCTCCACTGTTGACCCCTTCAAGGTACAGATACTATTCTTGGTTTAGCTCACACTCCGGCCATTCTGACCCAGTACCACTGAAACACAGTCACACAACACAATGGTGTCAGAATTAAGTCAAGGTCTTTTGGCTCACACTAACAGTAGGGTTTGTCCACAATTTGTTGCCGTAGACGTTGAGTTGAGCGTGAATGGAAACCACAGATAAGCATCACTCAGTGAGGTGTGAAAGATAACTATTTAAAGTGAAGTGGAGACACCTAACAGAACACACCAGAATAATATTATGATTCTTATCCTTTTAGAAATGTCTGTAGATTGTTAAACAGAGCAACTAAAATATAAGAATGAGACCATACCTGCTACAGACCAGAGAAAGACCACCAACACACTTCCTGCTGTTCTCAAGGCCATTGTTGCATCTCCCACCCTGCAGTCTTAGAAACATAAACAACAACTCACTCTATAGATGGTGAATAACTACACCTGATACATTGGAGTATAAACTGGAAATGGGGTACAGGGCCTCATTACTGAAAATGAACCAGGCTCATATTGTGTTGAGTTGTATTGTGCTATATGGTTGTCTATGTGATTACTGTCTGTCTGTAAGTCTATTGCACTATGTATTTAATGTGTGTGACGTGTTTCATGTCTGTCTACGTCTTTCTATTTAAGATGACATGATGTATGATGCAAAAGTAATTTTCTAATGGATTAAATAAAGTCATCATCATCATCAACAACATCAACAACAACAACAATCACTTATTGAACAGATCTGTAGTACTGTAAACAGATATTTCTATATTGATTGTTCTGAAGTTGTTTTATTCTCAGAACTCCAAATAAAGGAGGATAAATGTTCAATACTCTACGGTCCGTCAAGCTGTACAGCAGCCTGAAGACTGACCACCAGGTTCAATGATAGCTCCTATCCCCAAGCAGTGAGGCTAAACATCAAGTGACACACACACACACACACACACACACACACACACACACACACACACACACACACACACACACACACACACACACACACACACACACACACACACACACACACACACATACATACATACACATTCATACATACATACAGTGGGGAGAACAAGTATTTGATACACTGCCGATTTTGCAGGTTTTCCTACTTCCAAAGCATGTAGAGGTCTGTCATTTTTATCATAGTTACACTTCAACTGTGAGAGACGGAATCTAAAACAAAAATCCAGAAAATCACATTGTATGATTTTTAAGTAATTAATTTGCATTTTATTGCATGACATAAGTAGTTGATCACCTACCAACCAGTAAGAATTCCGGCTCTCACAGACCTGTTAGTTTTTCTGTAAGAAGCCCTCCTGTTCTCCACTCATTACCTGTATTAACTGAACCTGTTTGAACTCGTTACCTGTATAAAAGACACCTGTCCACACACTCAATCAAACAGACTCCAACCTCTCCACAATGGCCAAGACCAGAGAGCTGTGTAAGGACATCAGGGATAGAATTGTAGACCTGCACAAGGCTGGGATGGGCAACAGGACAATAGGCAAGCAGCTTGGTGAGAAGGCAACAACTGTTGGCACAATTATTAGAAAATGGAAGAAGTTCAAGATGACGGTCAATCACCCTCGGTCTGGGGCTCCATGCAAGATCTCACCTCGTGGGGCGTCAATGATCATGAGGAAGGTGAGGGATCAGCCCAGAACTACACGGCAGGACCTGGTCAATGACCTGAAGAGAGCTGGGACCACAGTCTCAAAGAAAACCATTAGTAACACACTACGCCGTCATGGATTAAAATCCTGTAGCGCACGCAAGGTCCCCCTGCTCAAGCCAGCGCATGTCCAGGCCCATCTGAAGTTTGCCAGTGACCATCTGGATGATCCAGAGGAGGAATGGGAGAAGGTCATTTGGTCTGATGAGACAAAAATAGAGCTTTTTGGTCTAAACTCCACTCACCATGTTTGGAGGAAGAAGAAGGATGAGTACAACCCCAAGAACACCATCCCAACCGTGAAGCGTGGAGGTGGAAACATAATTATTTGGGGATGCTTTTCTGCAAAGGGGACAGGACGACTGCACCGTATTGAGGGGAGGATGGATGGGGCCATGTATCGCGAGATCTTGGCCAACAACCTCCTTCCAACAGTAAGAGCATTGAAGATGGGTCGTGGCTGGGTCTTCCAGCATGACAACGACCCGAAACACACAGCCAGGGCAACTAATGAGTGGCT
This sequence comes from Coregonus clupeaformis, assembly GCF_020615455.1. Classification (NCBI taxonomy): domain Eukaryota; kingdom Metazoa; phylum Chordata; class Actinopteri; order Salmoniformes; family Salmonidae; genus Coregonus; species Coregonus clupeaformis. Next base: position 246,485 of record NW_025533703.1, read on the forward strand.
CCGTAAGAAGCATCTCAAGGTCCTGGAGTGGCCTAGCCAGTCTCCAGACCTGAACCCAATAGAAAATCTTTGGAGGGAGCTGAAAGTCCGTATTGCCCAGCGACAGCCCCGAAACCTGAAGGATCTGGAGAAGGTCTGAATGGAGGAGTGGGCCAAAATCCCTGCTGCAGTGTGTGCAAACCTGGTCAAGACCTACAGGAAACGTATGATCTCTGTAATTGCAAACAAAGGTTTCTGTACCAAATATTAAGTTCTGCTTTTCTGATGTATCAAATCAAATCAAATCAAATCAAACTGTATTGGCCACATGCACCGAATACAACAGGTGCAGACAATACAGTGAAATGCTTACTTACAGCCCTTAACCAACAGTGCATTTATTTTTAACAAAAAAAGTAAAAATAAAACAACAACAAAAAAAGTGTTGAGAAAAAAAGAGCAGAAGTAAAATAAAATAACAGTAGGGAGGCTATATATACAGGGGGGTACCGGTGCAGAGTCAATGTGCGGGGGCACCGGATAGTTGAGGTAGTTGAAGTAATATGTACATGTGGGTAGAGTTAAAGTGACTATGCATAAATAATTAACAGAGTAGCAGCAGCGTAAAAGGATATGGTGGGGGGGCAGTGCAAATAGTCTGGGTAGCCATGATTAGCTGTTCAGGAGTCTTAAGGCTTGGGGGTAGAAGCTGTTGAGAAGTCTTTTGGACCTAGACTTGGCTCTCCGGTACCGCTTGCCGTGCGGTAGCAGAGAGAACAGTCTATGACTAGGGTGGCTGGAGTCTTTGACAATTTTGAGGGCCTTCCTCTGACACCGCCTGGTATAGAGGTCCTGGATGGCAGGAAGCTTGGCCCCAGTGATGTACTGGGCCGTACGCACTACCCTCTGTAGTGCCTTGCGGTCGGAGGCCAAGCAGTTGCCATACCAGGCGGTGATGCAACCAGTCAAGATGCTCTCGATGGTGCAGCTGTAGAATTTTTTGAGGAACTGAGGACCCATGCCAAATCTTTTCTGTCTCCTGTGGGGGAATAGGCTTTGTCGTGCCCTCTTCACGACTGTCTTGGTGTGTTTGGACCATGATAGTTTGTTGGTGATGTGGACACCAAGGAACTTGAAGCTCTCAACCTGTTCCACTACAGCCCCGTCGATGAGAATGGGGGCGTGCTCAGTCCTCTTTTTTTTCCTGTAGTCCACAATCATCTCTTTTGTCTTGGTCACGTTGAGGGAGAGGTTGTTGTCCTGGCACCACACGGCCAGGTCTCTGACCTCCTCCCTATAGGCTGTCTCATCGTTGTCGGTGATCAGGCCTACAACTGTTGTGTCGTCGGCAAACTTAATGATGGTGTTGGAGTCGTGCCTGGCCATGCAGTCATGGGTGAACAGGGAGTACAGGAGGGGACTGAGCATGCACCCCTGAGGGGCCCCCGTGTTGAGGATCAGTGTGGCAGATGTGTTGTTACCTGCCCTTACCACCTGGGGGCGGCCCGTCAGGAAGTCCAGGATCCAGTTGCAGAGGGAGGTGTTTAGTCCCAGGATCCTTAGCTTAGTGATGAGCTTAGAGGGCACTATGGTGTTGAATGCTGAGCTGTAGTCAATGAATAGCATTCTCACGTAGGTGTTCCTCTTGTCCAGGTGGAAAGGGCAGTGTGGAGTGCAATAGAGATTGCATCATCTGTGGATCTGTTGGGGCGGTATGCAAATTGGAGTGGGTCTAGGGTTTCTGGGATAATGCTGTTGATGTGAGCCATGACCAGCCTTTCAAAGCACTTCATGGCTACAGACGTCAGTGCTACGGGTCGGTAGTCATTTAGGCAGGTTATCTTAGAGTCCTTGGGCACGGGGACTATGGTGGTCTGCTTGAAACATGTTGGTATTACAAATACTTATGTCATGCAATGTCATGCAATAAAATGCAAATTAATTATTTAAAAATCATACAATGTGATTTTCTGGATTTCTGGATTTTCTGGATTCCGTCTCTCACAGTTGAAGTGTACCTATGATAAAAATTACAGACTTCTACATGCTTTGGAAGTAGGAAAACCTGCAAAATCGGCAGTGTATCAAATACTTGTTCTCCCCACTGTATATACATTTATACATACATACATACACTACCGATCAAAAGTTTTAAAACAACTACTCATTCAAGGGTTTTTCTTTATTTTTCCTATTTGTTACATTGTATAATAATATTGAAGGCATCAAAACTATGAAATAACACACATGGAATCATGTAGTAACCAAAAAATATATATTTTATATTTGAGATTCTTCAAATAGCCACCCTTTGCCTTGATGACAGCTTTACACACTCTTGGCATTCTCTCAACCAGCTTGACCTGGAATGCTTTTCCAACAGTCTTGAAGGAGTTCCCACATATGCTGAGCACTTGTTGGCTGCTTTTCCTTCACTCTGCGGTCCGACTCATCCCAAACCATCTCAATTTGGTTGAGGTCGGGGAATTGTGGAGTCCAGGTCATCTGATGCAGCACTCCATCGCTCTCCTTCTTGGTAAAATAGCCCTTATACAGCCTGGAGGTGTTTGGGGTAATTGTCCTTTTGAAAAACAAATGATATTCCCACTAAGCCCAAACCAGATGGGATGGCATATCACTGTAGAATGCTGTGGTAGCCATTGGGTTAAGTGTGCATTGAATTCTAAATAAATCACAGACAGTGTCACCAGCAAAGCACCCCCACACGATAACACCTCATCCTTCATGCTTTACGGTGGGAAATACACATGCAGTGATCATCTGTTCACCCACACCACGTCTCACAAAGACACAGTGGTTGGAACCAAACATCTCCAATTTGGACTCCAGACCAAAGGACACATTTCCACCGGTCTAATGTCCATTGCTCTTGTTTCTTGGCCCAAGCAAGTCTCTTCTTCTTATTGGTGTCTTTTAGTAGTGGTTTCTTTGCAGCAATTCGACCATGAAGGCCTGATTCACACAGTCTCCTCTGAACAGTTGATGTTGAGATGTGTCTGTTACTTGAACTCTGTGAAGCATTTATTTGGGCTTCAATTTCTGAGGCTGGTAACTCTAATGAACTTATCCTCTGCAGCAGAGGTAACTCTGGGTCTTCCATTCCTGTGGCTGTCCTCATGAGAGCCAGTTTCATCATAGCGCTTGATGGTTTTTGCGACTGCACTTGAAGAAACTTTCAAAGTTCTTGAAATTCAAGTATTGATGGACTGTAATTTCTCTGGGCTTATTTGAGCTGTTCTTGCCATAATATGGACTTGGGCAGCAGGTAGGGCGGCAGGTAGCTTAGTGGGTAAGAGCTTTGTGCCAGTAACCGAAAGGTCGCTGGTTCTAATCCCTGAGCCAACTAGGTGAAAAATCTGTCAATGTGCCCTTAAGCAAGGTACTTAACCCTAATTGCTCATGTAAGTCGCTCTGGATAAGAGTGTCTGCTAAAATGTAAATGTATTTTACCAAATAGGGCTATCTTCTGTTTTCCCCCCCTACCTTGTCACAACACAACTGATTGGCTCAAACGCATTGAAATGGAAAGAAATTCCACAAATTATATTTGAAGAAGGCACACCTGTTATTTGAAATGCATTCCAGGTGACTACCTCATGAAGCTGGTTGAGAGAATACCATGAGTGTGCAAAGCTGTCATCAAGGCAAAGGGTGGCTATTTGAAGAATCTCAAATATAAAATATATCTTGATTTGTTTAACACTTCTTTGGTTACTACAGTCGTGATCAAAAGTTTTGAAAATGACAAAAGTATTGGTCTTCACAAAGTTTGCTGCTTCAGTGTTTTTAGATATTTTTGTCAGATGTTACTATGGGATACTGAAGTATAATTACAAGCATTCCAGAAGTGCCAAAGGCTTTTATTGACAATTACATTAAGTTTATGCAAAGAGTCAATATTTGCAGTGTTGACCCTTCTTTTTCAAGACCTCTGTAATCCACTCTGGCAAGCTGTCAATTAACTTCTGGGCCACATCCTGACTGATGGCAGCCCATTCTTGCATAATCAATGCTTGGAATTTGTCCGAATTTGTGGGTTTTTGTTTGTCCACCCGCCTCTTGAGGATTGATCACAAGTTCTCAATGGGATTAAGGTCTGGGGAGTTTCCTGGCCATGGACCCAAAATGTCGATGTTTTGTTCCCCGAGCCATTTAGTTATCATGTTTGCCTTATGGCAAGGTGCTCCATCATGCTGGAAAAGGCATTGTTCGTCACCAAACTATTCTTGGATGGTTGGGAGAAGTTGCTCTCGGAGGATGTGTTGGTACCATTCTTTATTCATGGCTGTCTTCTTAGGCAAAATTGTGAGTGAGCCCACTCCCTTGCCTGAGAAGCAATCCCACACATGAATGGTCTCAAGATGCTTTACTGTTGGTATGACACAGGACTGATGGTAGTGCTCACCTTGTCTTCTCCGGACAAGGTGTTTTCCAGATGCCCCAAACAATCGGAAAGGGGATTCATCAGAGAAAATTACTTTACCCCAATCCTCAGCAGTCAAATCTCTGTACCTTTAGCAGAATATCAGTCTGTCCCTGATGTTTTTCCTGGAGAGAAGTGGCTTCCTCGCTGCCCTTCTTGACACCAGGCCATCCTCCAAAAGTCTTCGCCTCACTGTGCGTGCAGATGCACTCACACCTGCCTGCTAACATTCCTGAGCAAGCTCTGCACTGGCGGTGCCCCGATCCCGCAGCTGAATCAACTTTAGGAGACGGTCCTGGCGCTTGCTGGACTTTCTTGGGCGCCCAATATCCTTGCCTATGAAGCCCTTTTTGTGCAAAGCAATGATGACGGCACGTGTTTCCTTGCAGGTAAACATACACTGCTCAAAAAATAAAGGGAACACTTAAACAACACATCCTAGATCTGAATGAATGAAATAATCTTATTAAATACTTTTTTCTTTTCATAGTTGAATGTGCTGACAACAAAATCACACAAAAATTATCAATGGAAATCAAATGTATCAACCCATGGAGGTCTGGATTTGGAGTCACCCTCAAAATTAAAGTGGAAAACCACACTACAGGCTGATCCAACTTTGATGTAATGTCCTTAAAACAAGTCAAAATGAGGCTCAGTAGTGTGTGGCCTCCACGTGCCTTTATGACCTCCCTACAATGCCTGGGCATGCTCCTGATGAGGTGGCGGATGGTCTCCTGAGGGATCTCCTCCCAGACCTGGACTAAAGCATCCGCCAACTCCTGGACAGTCTGTGGTGCAACGTGGCGTTGGTGGATGGAGCGAGACATGATGTCCCAGATGTGCTCAATTGGATTCAGGTCTGGGGAACGGGCGGTCCATAGCATCAATGCCTTCCTCTTGCAGAAACTGTGGACACACTCCAGCCACATGAGGTCTAGCATTGTCTTGCATTAGGAGGAACCCAGGGCCAACCGCACCAGCATATGGTCTCACAAGGGGTCTGAGGATCTCATCTCGGTACCTAATGGCAGTCAGGCTACATCTGGCGAGCACATGGAGGGCTGTGCGGCCCCCCAAAGAAATGCCACCCCACACCATGACTGACCCACCGCCAAACCGGTCATGCTGGAGGATGTTGCAGGCAGCAGAACGTTCTCCACGGTGTCTCCAGACTCTGTCACGTCTGTCACATGTGCTCAGTGTGAACCTGCTTTCATCTGTGAAGAGCACAGGGCGCCAGTGGCGAATTTGCCAATCTTGGTGTTCTCTGGCAAATGCCAAACGTCCTGCACGGTTTTGGGCTGTAAGCACAACCCCCACCTGTGGACGTCGGGCCCTCATACCACCCTCATGGAGTCTGTTTCTGACCGTTTGAGCAGACACATGAACATTTGTGGCCTGCTGGAGGTCATTTTGCAGGGCTCTGGCAGTGCTCCTCCTGCTCCTCCTTGCACAAAGGCGGAGGTAGCGGTCCTGCTGCTGGGTTGTTGCCCTCCTACGGCCTCCTCCACGTCTCCTGATGTACTGGCCTGTCTCCTGGTAGCGCCTCCATGCTCTGGACACTACGCTGACAGAAACAGCAAACCTTCTTGCCACAGCTCGCATTGATGTGCCATCCTGGATGAGCTGCACTACCTGAGCCACTTGTGTGGGTTGTAGACTCCGTCTCATGCTACCACTATAGTGAAAGCACCGCCAGCATTCAAAAGTGACCAAAACATCAGCCAGGAAGCATAGGAACTGAGAAGTGGTCTGTAATCACCACCTGCAGAACCACTTCTTTATTGGGGGTGTCTTGCTAATTGCCTATAATTTCCACCTGTTGTCTATTCCATTTCCACAACAGCATGTGAAATGTATTGTCAATCAGTGTTGCTTCCTAAGTGGACAGTTTGATTTCACAGAAGTTTGATTGACTTGGAGTTACATTGTGTTGTTTAAGTGTTCCCTTTATTTTTTTGAGCAGTGTAGTTAACAGAGGAAGAACAATGATTTCAAGCACCACCGTCCTTTTAAAGCTTCCAGTCTGTTATTCTAACTCAATTCAACACTCTCACCTGTGTTAACGAGAGAACCACTGACATGATGTCAGCTGGTCCTTTTGTGTCAGGGCTGAAATGCATTGGAAAAGTTTTTTGGGGATTAAGTTCATTTTCATGGCAAAGAGGGACTTTGTAATTAATTGCAATTCATCTGATCACTCTTCATAACTTTCTGGAGCATATGTAAATTGCCATCATAAAAACTGAGGCAGCAGACTTTAATTAATATTTGTGTCATTCTCAAAACCTTTGACCACGACCGTACATGATTCCATGTGTGTTATTTCATAGTTTTGATGTCTTCACTATTATTCTACAATGTAAAACATAGAAAACATAAAGAAAAACCCTTGAATGAGTAGGTGTGTCCAAACTTTTCACTGGTACTGTACATACATACCTTTTAAATAATAATTATATGGACCGGGGGGCTCTGATCCTGGATCAACACTGGGGGACACTGAGACACTTTATGAATACTGGCCCTGATGGAACAACCAAAACACAGCTCAAATAGTAACAAGAAGTAAAATGTATATTTAGTATGTGACTAAATTTCAAGATATTGTCAAGAGTACTTACAGAATGAAGTGAAGGAGAGAGGTCTTGTACAGTGAGTCAACTGACTGGCAGTGTGCGGAAACAAGAAGTAGGTAGTAGTAAGTGTGAATTCTGTGGTTGATACATATTTAAAGTAGTCAGGGCAGAAGTAGCTGATGCAGAACTTCCTTTCCTTCCTCTTTGACATGTATGAGGACCAGACCAGCGCGTCATAAGCGGGAGGTTTTATTTCAATAGAAAATGTACAACAGAATGCATATCTAGTTGCCTTTTTTCATTTGAGGATTGGTCTTACATTTTTTCTAATGGGCAAAATGTGGGCTATTTCCACTGTATTCTTTTGACCACATACACTATCATGTAAACAATGTGTTTACTACAGCCTACTATTTGGAATGTTTATAGTATCTTAGAATGTGTTTACTATAGCCTACTATTTGGAATGTTTATAGTATCTTAGAATGTGTTTACTATAGCCTACTATTTGGAATGTTTATAGTATCTTAGAATGTGTTTACTATAGCCTACTATTTGGAATGTTTATAGTATCTTAGAATGTGTTTACTATAGCCTACTATTTGGAATGTTTATAGTATCTTAGAATGTGTTTACTATAGCCTAATATTTGGAATGTTTATAGTATCTTAGAATGTGTTTACTATAGCCTACTATTTGGAATGTTTATAATATCTTAGAATGTGTTGCCTTTCTCCCTCTGAGTTCTACATGGAACAGGTCAAAGTTCCATTTTCATTTGGTCAGGTCTATGATGTCATTCATTCTATTCTACAAACCCATTCAATTTACACTCCTCATCAGCTGCACCACTCCCAAGTGGCCCAGTGGTCTAAGGCACTGCATCGCTGTGCTAACTGTGCCACTAGAGATCCTGGTTCAAATCCAGGCTCTGTCGCAGCCGGCCGCGACTGGGAGACTCATGGGCGGCGCACAATTGGCCCAGGGTAAAGGAGGGAATGGCCGGCAGGGATGTAGCTCAGTTGATAGAACATGGCGTTTGCAACGCCAGGGTTGTGGGTTTGATTCCCACGGGGGGGCAGTATAAATAAAAAATATGTATTCATTAACTGTAAGTCGCTCTGGATAAGAGCGTCTGCTAAATGACTAAAATATAAAATCAAAGTGCTACTGAAGGTTCCAGTGTTCTAGACTAGAGCTCCCCCTATTGCATCTCAACATTACTGCAGCCTCCTAATAATAATGTCCTCTATAATGTTGGTCTAATAACAACATAACAAACTGGAAATGAATCAGATTGAATGGTGAAACACAACACTGGCTACTACTTAACAAAGCCACATTTAATCACACAAACACTGATGTCTGTAGTAGTAAAACATGCCGCTGTCATATTCTGTTACACTGAATGCGTCCCTAATCCCTATATAGTGCACTACTTTTGACCAGAGCCCTATTGGCCTGGTATGACTGTGTGTGTGTGTGTGACAGTGTGTGCGCGCATGCGTATGTGTGTAAGTGTGTTTGTGTGTGTGTTCCTGGAGATGACTGATATCATGCACTCCATCTATGATACAGTATGATCGGAATGTGGACGTACCACTGAATGCAGAACAATTCAACAGGTAACTCAACTAACCACAGATCTAGGATCAGATTAACAACTTATTTCAGGTAACACAACTAACCACATATCTAGGATCAGATTAACAACTTCTTCCATACAACACAACTAACCACAGATCTAGGATCAGATTAACAACTTCTTCCATACAACACAACTAACCACCGATCTAGGATCAGATTAACAACTCTTCCAGGTAACAAAACCAACCAAAGATCTAATGTCAGATTAACAACTTCTTCCAGGTAACAACTAACAACGTATCTAGGCCTTGATTCAATCTAATGCGCTTGTAGACGATATGGCTTTTTAAAGGCAATGTTACAGCCTTAGTGGAGATCACATTCAAGGTAAACGCAGCAGATGTCGGCTCAATTGGAAATTACCTTTAAATGCTTTAGCACAGTTTTTAATTGAATCCAGGCCCTAGGGTTAGATAAGTCTACCTCCATTGTTTTCTAATTGAATCCAGGCCCTAGGGTTAGGTAAGTCTACCTCCATTGTTTTCTAATTGAATCCAGGCCCTAGGGTTAGATAAGTCTACCTCCACTGTTTTCTAATTGAATCCAGGCCCTAGGGTTAGATAAGTCTACCTCCATTGTTTTCTAATTGAATCCAGGCCAAAGGGTTAGATAAGTCTACCTCCATTGTTTTCTAATTGAATCCAGGCCCTAGGGTTAGATAAGTCTACCTCCACTGTTTTCTAATTGAATCCAGGCCCTAGGGTTAGATAAGTCTACCTCCACTGTTTTCTAATTGAATCCAGGCCAAAGGGTTAGATAAGTCTACCTCCACTGTTTTCTAATTGAATCCAGGCCAAAGGGTTAGATAAGTCTACCTCCACTGTTTTCTAATTGAATCCAGGCCAAAGGGTTAGATAAGTCTACCTCCACTGTTTTCTAATTGAATCCAGTCCAAAGTGTTAGATAAGTCTACCTCCACTGTTTTCTAATTGAATCCAGGCCAAAGGGTTAGATAAGTCTACCTCCATTGTTTTCCACAAAGGGTTTTAAAAGGTCTAGTCTCTTAACCCTACCTACATGTACATACTACCTCAATTACCTGGACTAACCTGTACCTCTGGACATTGTCTCGGTACTGGTACCCCCTGTATATAGCCTCCTTATTGTTATTTTATTGTTGCTCTTTTATTTTTTTTCTTAACTATTATTTGTCTTAGAACTGCATTGTTGGTTAAGGGCTTGTAAGCATTTCATGGTAAGGTTTACATTATATTCAGTTCATGTGACAAATAAAATGTGATTTGATTTTGATTTGGTCTCTGGAGAGACATGAAAATAGCTGTGCAGAGACGCTCCCCATTGAACCTGACAGAGCTTGAGAGGATTTGCAGAAAATAATGGGAGAAAATATATAGTCTAATGTAGCCTGTTATCCATATATAGTCTAATGTACCCTGTTATCTATATATAGTCTAATGTAGCCTGTTATCCATATATAGTCTAATGTAGCCCGTTATCCATATATAGTCTAATGTAGCCTGTTATCCATATATAGTCTAATGTAGCCTGTTATCCATAAATAGTCTAATGTAGCATGTTATCCATATATAGTCTAATGTAGCATGTTATCCATATATAGTCTAATGTAGCATGTTATCCATATATAGTCTAATGTAGCCTGTTATCCATATATAGTCTAATGCAGCCTGTTATCCATATATAGTCTAATGTAGCATGTTATCCATATATAGTCTAATGTAGCCTGTTATCCATAAATAGTCTAATGTAGCATGTTATCCATATATAGTCTAATGTAGCCTGTTATCCATATATAGTCTAATGTAGCCTGTTATCCATATATATTCTAATGTAGCCTGTTATCCATATATAGTCTAATGTAGCCTGTTTCTAAATATAGTCTAATGTCACATGTTTTCCAGATATAGAAGCATATAATTACATATTAGAACTAATAACTAGTAATTTAATAGGATCTCTGTGTAAAGAACTCTGATATGATTCAGAAGGAATGCAATAGGAATATATAGGACAGGAAGTTAGGACAGGAAGTTAGGACAGGAAAGTGACTCTGAGTGTGATCTAAACCAACAAAACCACAACCCACCATCACTGTGTTTCAGGTTAATACTACTCCTAAACACAACCCACCGTCACTGTGTCTCATGTTAATACTACTCCTAAACACAACCCACCATCACTGTATCTCATGTTAATACTACTCCTAAACACAACCCACCATCACTGTGTTTCATGTTAATACTACTCCTAAACACAACCCACCATCACTGTGTTTCAGGTTAATACTACTCCTAAACACAACCCACCATCACTGTGTTTCAGGTTAATACTACTCCTAAACACAACCCACCATCACTGTGTTTCAGGTTAATACTACTCCTAAACACAACCCACCATCACTGTGTTTCAGGTTAATACTACTCCTAAACACAACCCACCATCACTGTGTCTCAAGTTAATAATACTCCTAAACACAACCCACCATCACTGTGTTTCAGGTTAATACTACTCCTAAACACAACCCACCATCACTGTATCTCATGTTAATACTACTCCTAAACACAACCCACTGTCACTGTGTCTCATGTAAAATACTACTCCTAAACACAACCCACCATCACTGTATCTCATGTTAATACTACTCCTAAACACAACCCACCATCACTGTGTTTCAGGTTGATACTACTCCTAAACATAACCCACCATCACTGTGTCTCATGTTAATACTACTCCTAAACACAACCCACCATCACTGTATCTCATGTTAATACTACTCCTAAACACAACCCACCATCACTGTGTTTCATGTTAATACTACTCCTAAACACAACCCACCATCACTGTGTTTCAGGTTAATACTACTCCTAAACACAACCCACTATCACTGTGTTTCATGTTAATAATACTCCTAAACATAACCCACCATCACTGTGTTTCAGGTTAATACTACTCCTAAACACAACCCACCATCACTGTGTCTCATGTTAATACTACTCCTAAACACAACCCACCATCACTGTGTTTCAGGTTAATACTACTCCTAAACACAACCCACCATCACTGTGTTTCAGGTTAATACTACTCCTAAACACAACCCACCATCACTGTGTCTCAAATTAATAATACTCCTAAACACAACCCACCATCACTGTGTTTCAGGTTAATACTACTCCTAAACACAACCCACCATCACTGTGTTTCAGGTTAATACTACTCCTAAACACAACCCACCATCACTGTGTCTCAAGTTAATAATACTCCTAAACACAACCCACCATCACTGTGTTTCAGGTTAATACTACTCCTAAACACAACCCACCATCACCGTATCTCATGTTAATACTACTCCTAAACACAACCCACTGTCACAAGGTCTCATGTTAATACTACTCCTAAACACAACCCACCATCACTGTATCTCATGTTAATACTACTCCTAAACACAACCCACCATCACTGTGTTTCAGGTTAATTCTGCCCATAAACTCATCACTCTTACTCTTACTGTTACTCATAATTCAGGCCATTTTCTAAAAAGTCCCCACTATATTATATTCTTCTTAGACCCCTCAAAATAGCAGGCAAAAATATTACTGTATAAACAACATGTACAGTATATATTTCACAATCAAATGTTCAAAAAAAGTATCCACTTCAATCTACTACTCTCAGAGCCCTCACAATAACATGCAAAAGTCTCCACTATAAACTACTACTCTCAGAGCCCTCACAATAACATGCAAAAGTCTCCACTATAAACTACTACTCTCAGAGCCCTCACAATAACATGCAAAAGTCTCCACTATAAACTACTACTCTCAGAGCCCTCACAATAACATGCAAAAGTCTCCACTATAAACTACTACTCTCAGAGCCCTCACAATAACATGCAAAAGTCTCCACTATAAACTACTACTCTCAGAGCCCTCACACCTCTGTAGCTCAGCTGGTAGAGCACGGCGCTTGTTAACGCCAAAGTAGTGGGTTCAATCCCCGGGACCACCCATACACAAAAAATGTATGCACGCATGACTGTAAGTCGCTTTGGATAAAAGCGTCTGCTAAATGGCATATTATTATTATTAATATAAAGCAAAATAATTGGCCAGTCTGAGATATGGCTTTTTCTTTGCAACTATGCCTAGAAGGTCAGCATCCCGCAGTCGCCTCTTCACTGTTGACATTGAGACTGGTGTTTTGTGGGTACTATTTAATGAAGCTGCCAGTTGAGGACCTGTGAGGCGTCTGTTTCTCGAACTAGACACTCTAATGTATTTGTCCTCTTGCTCAGTTGTGCACCGGGGCCTCCCACTCCTCTTTCTATTCTGGTTGGAGCCAGTTTGTTCTGTTCTGTGAAGGGAGTAGGACACAGCGTTGTACGAGATCTTCCGTTTCTTGGCAATTTCTCCGCATGGAATAGCCTTCATTTCTCAGAACAAGAATAGACTGATGAGTTTCAGAAGAAAGTTATTTGTTTCTGGCCATTTTGAGCCTGTAATCTAACCCACAATTGCTGATGCTCCAGATACACCACTAGTCTCAAGAAGGCCATTTTTATTGCTTCTTTAAATCAGCACAACAGTTTTCAGCTGTGCGAACATAATTGCAAAAGGGTGTTCTAATGATCAATTATCCTTTTAAAATGATAAACTTGGATTAGCAAACACAACGTGCCATTGGAACACAGGACTGATGTTTGCTGATAATGAGCCTCTGTACGCCTATGTAGCTATTCCATTACAAATCAGCCATTTCCAGCTACAATAGCCATTTACAACAATGTATGTCTACACTGTATTTCTGATCAATTTGTTGTTATATTAATGGACAGAAAAATAGCTTTTCTTTCGAAAATAAGGACATTTCTAAGTGCCCCAAACTTTTGAATGGTAGTGTACATATTGAGTATAATGAGTATATTTATGTTGTATTATACAGGGCGAATTAAAAAACAACAAGCTATGTTTCAATATGTTCTCCCTGTTAAAGTAAAGGTTAAATAAATAAATAACATTATTTGGGTATGAGTTAACAGAATATGATGTTTTAAAAGTTAGATTTTCTTTTATAACCTGCTTCTGCTATTCTACTGTTCAAACCATCTCTCCAATTGCTTCTTACCTGTTGTGCTTTTTGTCCCTTCCTGCCTCCCTTCCAGGATTAAAACATTGTTAGATTAATTTGGATTTTAAGAATAATGACTAAAGGATTTCACCCCAAATACAGTATAAATGTTAGAATTATCATGTAGTGTCAAACCACTAACAGAGGGGGCGGTACTAAGCATTCAAGGGTAAAGGGGAAGGCGGAAACTGTTTAGAAAAGCCAACTAAAGGTGGGAGGAGTCAAGTTCAGGAAGTATAAAATCGTATGTTTGTGTTTTTGGCGCCAGAGCTCTCCATGAATAAACATACAAAAAATCCTTCTTCGTGGTTATGGACCTTGAATCATTGATGATTAAAACCAGAGCCTTACAACCTCTGGTAATGATTCAAGCTTAGGTTGAATTAGAGATAGAAATTCACATGACAGATTGGTCCTTTGAGCGGAGCTTAAATACGTCTTTATCGTTCTAAGGACACCGAATCCGTGCACGGCCGGGTGATAGCATCCGTGAAAGAGTCCTGGCCTTCGACGTTAAGGTTATTAACAGGCCGGTGATTACTCTTTATGAACAATAAAGACGTTAACGAGTTTGAAAAAGCATTTAAATCCAAACTGCAAGGAAAAGGTCAGTAATTTTTATTCATGGATTTTGGTGAAATTATTTGAACTTGTATGAGAATAGTAATTCTTGTGGAGGGCAGAGAAAAGTTACCAAAATCTCAAAGGAAGTAATAATTATTACGAAACGGGGAGGGTCCGCAATTGACCCTAGGTAAATAGCTATTACCAGAATAATCTAGTCCGAAATGACAAGGGGTGAAAGGCCATCATCAATGTAAACTAGTTTTTATTGAGACTGTACTGGGTACAGTGCTACGATAAACAGGGAAAGGGATGATTTTTGTTGTGTGCTTTGGATACATAAAACAGGTCAAAAGTCGCGTATACGACTGGGGATTTGCTAGAACTCTGTGTGTTTCATGAAACTAGAGCAGTTACGACCTCTAGGTTACAAATAGGTTTAGCAAATGACTGTATAATGTTGTGTACGTGTGAGACTTGAGAATCCATCAGTATACGTGATAATTGTTTCAAGGAAGGAGCTAAAAAATAAAATAATTAGGTCACGTGAGAAAAAATTGTTATCGACCCCTTTCATGAAACCGGAGTTTTTAATAAAAAACTCTGAGTTAGGGGTTAAATAATTTTAAATGGTTAATTACAAAAGCAGATCATACATTGGCTCAAGAGACGCACTAAAATAATAGCTCCTAGAATAATAATTCTGGGAATTATTACTAAAGGGGAGGATTTTTATTTTTCCACCATGGGAAATAAATCTTCTAAAGAGGTCCGAGAATTAACATTAACGGGGGATGAAAGATATATGTTAGGAAGAGATCGAAGAAATATGTTTTATGGATCCATTTGGGGGAAGAGGTATGGATTTATTGGGCATCTCGATGTTGCAAAGTTAGAAAATATGATTACGCAAATGCATATCAACTGTGGAGCAAATGTTAAAAAACAGCGAAAGGAGGGGCTAGAGAGAGCGAGTGTTTTTTTTAAGCGCGAAAGTGCTTTAACGGTAACAAAGGAATATTTAACCATCGTGACTGCAGGGGTAAAGAAAGGGAATACGACAGTCAATTTTTTGGTTCAACGGGTAAAATGTTTGAAAAAATGATTGGTGTCAATTAAGAATTGGCTAAAAACACCACAAAGCGATTATTTGAGAGGTACCTATACAATTCCAACGATGCATATGTATGAATTTTCGCACTCAAACGTAGACGTACGTCATGAGTGAGAAAGTAGAGAATATTTACATTTGCATTTTTGGTCAATAGAGGGTTGCATTGAACTATTATGTTGTGTTGGGCATTTGAATGGCATAAGGTGAAATGTGTGTAGGAGGGAATTCAACGGCGGGTATGAATGATAACCGGATACTACTTAGTATTTGGTTGGTTAAATGCTGAATAAAAGATTTGAGCCGTGGTTATGGGGTAACTAGGAAGACACACTTATTCAATAGGGAATGGGTGGAGAGAGAGAGAGTTTTTACGTGTATTAAAAGTTGCATAAGATAGCTTTAGTAGTATTCTAGATAGGTCTATGAAAATATGTTACAAGTACGAATGACATTATTTCCTAAGAAGGTAGATTGTAGGGAAGTTTCCCGCGCCTCCCCCATAATGTAGGAAGGAGCAGGAGAGGGGGAGGAGGTGAGACAGTACATAGTTCAAATGGTAGGAATGTCATTGAGTTTATGCTGATCAACGATATCAAGCATTTGTTTTATTGATTGGGGCCGAATCAGAGAGAACTGTTAAAGAGATTGAATAGCGAACTGAAATGGGTTAGCGGGAAAATACAAATAGTTGGAAAATTTTAAAACGATAATTTATTTTCGTTACAGGGAAGCAAGTGGCATTGGCTGTTGTGCTGGGGGAATAGCGCCAGCCTGTGGTGGGTTCTGGATTTGTTATAAAAAAATATATATTTTAAACTAAAGTGATGGAATAGACTACAATTATAACATCAGAAAAAGGACACAATATAATTCGTAATAGTTATTATAATTATTATTGATAGTTATTGCATTTTTTATTATCCTGAGTGGCGCAGTGGTCTAAGGCACTGCATCGCAGTGCTAACTGTGCCACTAGAGATCCTGGTTTGAATCCAGGCTCTGTCGCAGCCGGCCGCGACCGGGAGACTCATGGGCGGCGCGCAATTGGGCGGCGCACAATTGGCCCAGCGTCGTCCAGGGTAAGGGGGAAAATGGCCGGCAGGGATGTAGCTCAGTTGATAGAGCATGGTGTTTGCAACGCCAGGGTTGTGGGTTCGATTCCCACGGGGGGGCAGTCATTTTTTATTTTTTAAAAATATGTATTCACTAACTGTAGGTCGCTCTGGATAGGAGTGTCTGCTGGGTGACTAGAATGTAAATGTATAATCATTGATTCAGTAATGATAGAAGGGTAGAGAGGAAATAGGCAGGTTAAGGGTAGAGTTAGATAGAGAGAAAGAGGTAGTAAGAGCTATAGAGGGTGTAGTGCACCCTAAGACAGGAACAGAGGGGTTCAGGAGGGATTTGGAGAGTCTAGCAGCAAGCTTTAAGCTAAACACAGGGGAAATTGAGAGGGCAGTCAGAACCCTAGTTGGGAAAGATTGGGCAGCTGTTCGGGGGCAGTGGGTTTAAGGGGATGCCAATGGAGCAGTCCTACCATGGTCAAATGATGGGCAATATGTTGGGAAAATAACTGAGTTGTGTAATAATTTAAGGGAACCTTACCATCGACATGCTGACTTCTCCAAAGTACATGAATGTAAACAGGAAGACAGTGAGACCATCAGCCAAGTGGCATACCTGAGCCTCCCCAGGGACAGGGAAATGATACTCCGTACCATCAGCAGCTAAAAAATAGCATTCCTTAGTGGAATGAGACCAGAATTAAGCAGGAATATTAAGAGGACTTTAGTGGGATGGGGAACTACTTCGTTAGCCGAGGTCAAGAGATATGCAATCGATCATGAGCGGAATAGTAGACAGGATAGAGTAAGAAAAATAACATACGGGAGCTGAGTATTTAATGGCCACTAGGGGAAATAGGTGGTAGAGGTAGAACTCCAGAATAGAAGGGGAGAGAGATTTTCTTAGGGGGTGGATCAAATAATTGATAATGGATCATTTGAAATGAGATCACATGTAGCAGATTTAGAGTAATCAATTAAATAATCATTGTATACTCGAGGAATTTTGAGGGATTTTATGGATTAGTTATAAGGAATTAGATTGATACAAACATTATTCATGAGTTAGGATTGGGGATATCTGTATCATGTTTTGTGTTAATACCATCTTTAGATTACGGATGGTAATTGAAGGTTAACAAAATGTATAACCAGGAGAAAGAGATTAGCTTATCTCATTGAAATATTGCTCAGGGCGGAGCTGGGGAGCAGTAGTGAAGTTAGGCAGTATTTAGGTCATAAGAGGGAGCTACCAAATTAAGTTGAGCCTAACTATCTTTGATTGTTATTTTTCAATTGTGTTTTTCAAATAAAAAAAAACACACCCAGCATGATGTTTATAAAGGGTTGTTATGTTGAATTTAGGGGATTTTCAACAGTTCATAGGTGGTGTTTACTATGCTGTGGGATGGAACAGTTTATTGGGTGATATTTGAAACTAAATTAATGGAATAAGCTGCAGTAATCAGAGGAATGTACAATCTAAGGCTAGACAACTATTGCCTAGATCATTGATTTAGCAATAGGATCAGGTAGATAGGGACTAGAGAAAAAAAAAAATTAGATGAAGAATGATGAGCTTTTTGGTAAGGATAGACTGCTGTAAAGTTGGGTACTCCATTATGTACTGCATACGGGTAAATTAAGTGATCTTATCTATGGGAAGGCAATGGTGGCCCATGGTAAAATCATTGGGAACTCTAGGGAGGCATACATATATCAGGGATGTTACCCAAATGGTAGAGAGTAAAGAGGGATATGACATTGGTCGTGATTTAAAGATGATGGGTTTTTTTGGTGGGCTATTAGAGATAACTGGGTTAATCACGAACATAGAGGTTTTTATTCTTTGTTGCTAGGCAGAAGACTTAGGTGACCTAAATATGGACTTGTCATGTCCAACAATCAGTCTTCAGGTCAAGCCCGGGAGAACCGGGGTAGAACAGAGGTTGAACTAAACATAAGTGTTTTTACAAGATAAGAGATTGATTGATTGGATTACTAATTGATTCTGAACTGAATGAAAGTCGAATTTAGCCGCCATAAAGACAAAGGAAGTGGGAGGAGCAATAAAGAAGCAAAAGACAATCTCAAAAATGAAAGGCATGGCAATTGGTTGATAAATTACCTAAGGGAATGTTTAGGAAGGTGGTAAATATTGACACATAAGCAGAACTATGTGTCAAGAGGGGGGAAGAGGCGAATTGTAGGATTAAATAATATACGAAGGAGAGGACAAAATACTTTTTAAAAAAAAACATTTTTTTAGATACAGTCTAAAAAGAGAATGCAGTCAGAAATTGTTAGATTAATCTGAACATGTGTGAAGATAGTTTATTAACCACACCCGTATGTCAGAGGTTTTGTGCCCCACAGGTGAACTAAAGGAGAAGGTGACCCACTATCTAACCAGGTGACTGGTGAGCATCCAGTCACTAGAAGGAAAACTGGAAGCAGGCCTGTTGGGAAGGGCCTTATCAGGTTATGTTGGTCACCGCCTTGGCCATTAGAATAGCAGAGAGAGGAACCTGGGTCCATGTTACCCACTGCAAGAAGGTAAGACCACATACAAGCACCACTTAGCACACGCAGAGTTGGCGAGCAGAACTGGGCCACAGGGTCCGGGGGTCACCTCTGTCAACGAAGATCTCCTACCCAGACCTATCATCACTGTAGTGTGTTCCTAGGGTGTGAGTATGGGGTGGTACCGAGCAGAAGGACTCAAGACAGGAGAGGGTTGGCGGTTTTTGGGAATATGGGTGACCCTGAGCTGCATCATAGTCTCGGCAATAGTCTTGGTATGTCAAGATCCACCACCACCTCGCACCAATTACGCTATGGCCTTACCATTATTAAGAAATAAAAGGGAAGCAACCCGACATACTGACCGTCAAGGACGAGTGATCTACAAAATAGGGGTCAGAGAAGGGTGGGGAGTAAGATTCAAAATTAGGATCAGGGATCTTATCAGGGCAGATAAGCAAGCAACGTGGGATTATAAAATCCCATTGTATTTATTTTCAGCTCCCTCTGCGGATTGTTCCCGGGCTCAGGTATTTAGACATACTGGGGGACGGAGATATGAGACGGGGGGGCTGGACGTCCAGATGGAGGATAAGAAGGTATAACGACATCCCCACGGAGATGGTAGTAACGATAGTAAAAGTCACTAAAGAGGACATGAAAAGAACTTACTGGGCTTGCGCGGACAAATACGGATGGGATACTTGTCTAAGATTACATTTGATGGAGTCAAAAGATATGGAAAGCACAGGTACTGTCATTAATCCACTAACAGCAATAGACCGAGTAAATCAGTCAAGGGATGACGGAGTCAATTCGACTAACCCGTCCACTATGAAAGATTTTCTCCTACAAGAATGGAACAATGGGGAAGTTTAGGGGGTCCCTGATGAGAATCTCTGGTTAAAGTGGATGAAATACACCGCTAGGGCCTTGGGGGAGACCAATTGTTATGCATGCTCCATTGGGCGACCGACAATGTTGACCGCCCCAATGCCAAAGGCAATGTTTCCCTGTGTATTAGACCTGGGGTCCAATCAAAAAGAGCCAAATTGCACAGGGATTGGGCTGGCAAAATTGACATACTGGGCCAGCCCACCTAGATTCACTTTAACTCCTGGCGAATACCAGTGTTACATACATAGAAATGGCACCCGTAACTTGGGTGATTTTGATGGCTGTAAGGACATAATTAATGTGACTGATTTAGATAAGGAAGGGAGGAAAAAAAATAGGAGACTAACCATCCCTCTGACTGATGTGTGGTGGGCATGCACTAACAAAGGGAGCATTCGGCAGACATTACCAGAAGGATGGGTGGGTACTTGTGCACCAGTATTGTTGGTCCAACCTGTAAGAATTAGTCATCAAAGACCAGTGAAAGGAAGAATAATCAGGAGGAGGAGAAATATAGGTCAGGAAGGAAATAGCCCAATTTGGATAGATGGTATAGGCATCCCCAGGGGTGTTCCAGACAAATACAAAGCTATGAATCAAATATGGGAGAGTTTTACTGCAAACATTTTCTGGTGGGTGACAACAAACAAAAATATGGATTGGATAAATTATATCTATTACAACCAACAACGATGTATTGACCAGACTAGAGATGCAGTAAAGGGGATCTCTGAGCGATTATCCGCCATCCCGCTCATAACTTAGTAGAGGTTGGTTCTAGATCAGGCAGAAAGGGCCGGTGTCTATAGAAAGATAAGCCATTGTTGCTCATTTATCCCTAACAACACCACACCGGATGGGACAGTCACCAGAGCTCTTACAGAATTAACTGCACTAAGTGAAGGATGAACTGAACTCAGAAGTTAGTACATTGTGGATAGGGTGGTTTGATGAAATATTTGGTAAATGGAAAACCCTAGCAGCCACCATCTTAGGAGCGGTCAGTGTTTGTATGGGTATTCTTGTATTATGTGGTTGTTGTCTTGTTCCCTGTGTCCGAGGATTGGGGAGTCAGGCGTTGGTGAAATGCAGTATCTAAACAATGATGAGAGATGGACTGACTCCGGACTCTGACCAGGGGAATGTGAAAAACAA
Organism: Coregonus clupeaformis; assembly: GCF_020615455.1. Taxonomy (NCBI): domain Eukaryota; kingdom Metazoa; phylum Chordata; class Actinopteri; order Salmoniformes; family Salmonidae; genus Coregonus; species Coregonus clupeaformis. The sequence continues at coordinate 267,557 of NW_025533703.1, forward strand.
TCCTCCAGGCTTGGTGGATGACGAGGATTTGGACCCTGAAAGACAGCAATTGGATGAAATGTTTATTAGTTCTGATGTGATCTCTGAGATAAATCATGCTTGTAAAATACATTTATCCTGAATGTGGGAATATTTAGTCAAAGGGGTGGATTGTTAGATTAATTTGGATTTTAAGAATAATGACTAAAGGATTTCACCCCAAATACAGTATAAATGTTAGAATTATCATGTAGTGTCAAACCACTAACAGAGGGGGCGGTACTAAACATTCAAGGGTGAAGGGGAAGGCGGAAACTGTTTAGAAAAGACAACTAAAGGTGGGAGGTGTCAAGTTCAGGAAGTATAAAATCGTATGTTTGTGTTTTTGGCGTCAGAGCTCTCCATGAATAAACATACAAAAAATCCTTCTTCGTGGTTATGGACCTTGAATCATTGATGATTAAAACCAGAGCCTTACAACCTCTGGTAATGATTCAAGCTTAGGTTGAATTAGAGATAGAAATTCACATGACAAACATAATTCAGTCCATGCATCTGTTAGACAATGCAATTTTGTTACACTTCCTGTGGGTGTGGTCTAACAGAAGGGACACCCATATTTACCCCCACTGCCCCCGCCCCTAGCTCTATCTTAAAAACAGACTCAGTGGGGCTGTCAGGGGGGTAAAAGGTACCTCTCCATGGGATCACCCCTAGGTCCTCTCTCTCCCCAAAGAGAGACACCTACCTGGGAAGGTCAGTCAACAGTTATGGTTTCAAGAGCCACGCCATGTTAGAGACATAGCACTCATTCTATATTACATCACATTCTCACTAAACTACTAGTTGGACAAAATGGTGGACTGTTATTCTTCTAATGACAAAGGGCTTTAAATCAAGCAATAATCGCACTGCTTGGTATGAAATTGTTAACTGTGAGATGCTTTATTATCAATCATCGAACACTCCCGAGTGGGGCAGTGGTCTAATGCACTGCATCGCAGTGCTAGCTGTGCCACTAGAGATCCTGGTTCGAATCCAGGCTCTGTCGTAGCCGACCGGGAGACACATGGGGCGGCGCAAAATTGGCCCAGTGTCATCCAGGGTAGGGGAGGGAATGGACGGCAGGGATGTAGCTCAGTTGTTAGAGCATGGCGTTTGCAACGCCAGGGTTGTGGGTTTGATTCCCATGAGGGGCCAGTATGAAAAAAGTAATACAATAATGTATGCACTCACTAACTGTAAGTTGCTCTGGATAAGAGTGTCTGCTAAATGACTAAAATGTAAATGTATTTCTGTAATGTTCCATCTCTCAGTGTTCTGGAATGGAATGCCCTCGCTGATAGAACTACCTTCAACATCCATGTGATTCCATATTGTGTCTGCATGATGTGTGTTTTAAAAATGGCAATACATAATATTTAATGTAACTGGTTGTGTGTCTAGGTGCTGGACATTGCTCCTTCTGAAAGTGTTTGTATATATTTTATACAGACATGATGATGATGATGATGATGATGATGATGATGATGATGAAGGTGAATAAACCACTATTGCTATGCAAACCAAAGTAAATGTATTATTTGTAGTTACTGTACAGTACAAGATGTTTGATTTTGAAAGCTTTCCATTTTCTCTCCACTGAAGATACTGTTATAACAAGATAAAAACAATGACAATGACGTTTATTCTTAAAAGTTTATTTTTTTGAATGTCACACTTCACACATTAGCTTACAAAACATTTTTTTGGGGATAAAAGCGATAAGAAACGTTGCGTCAAGCAGAACTCTTTCCTGGACATTAAGGCAGAATTGTGCCATAACTTTGTTATTAGAAATTAGAAAAAATATACGCAAAAAAATCAAGCAACCTACTATATTTACATTTTAGTCATTTAGCAGACGCTCTTATCCAGAGCGACTTACAGTTAGTGAGTGCATACATTTTTTTTTTACTGGCCCCCCGTGGGAATTGAACCCACAACCCTGGCATTGCAAACACCATGCTCTGCCAACTGAGCTACATCCCTGCCGGCCCATTCCCTCCCCTACCCTGGACGACGCTGGGCCAATTGTGCGCCGCCCCATGGGTCTCCCGGTCGTGGACGACAGAGCCTTGATAATAGTACCATATGAAGTAATACAATATAATAGAAACACAATAACTATGGTTGTTAGCCTTTATATATAGTCTCACAAGTCTGATGATTGTTTCAGAAATATAACATAAAAAAATATATAGTTATATACAATTTAACTGGACCTCGAGGCTGCCTACTTCCTAAATGCATTTTTGGAAAACGTTATTGTAATCAGAAATATTTACAATTTTACTTAAAATATATTAAACTTAAAAAAAATTCAACTTAAAAAAAATAAAAAAATGTTAAGGTCCCTTTCATATTCATCATATTTTAACCTCTACGGGATCGGTGTCCCATATACGTGACAGTTGATCTAACGTGTGCTAATGTGATTAGCATGACTGTTGTAAGTAACAGCAAACTTTCCAGGACATAGACATGTCTTACATGGGCAGAAAGCTTAAATTCTTGTTAATCAAACTGCACTGTCCAATTTACAGTAGCTATTACAGTGACAAAATACCATGCTATTGTTTGAGGACAGTGCACAAGAACAAAAAACATCACAGCAACTGGTTTGTTACATTCACCTCTGAAGGTAAATAATGTACTTACATTCAGTAATCTTGCTCTGATTTGTCATCCTAAGGGTCCCAGATATAAAATGTAGCATAGTTTTGTTTGATCAAATCAATTTTTATATTCAAATGTTGGAACTGGGTTCTACAGATTGAACCCCTGCTGCCTCTGGCTCCACCCCCACCCCACCCGGCCATCTAGATGTGTGAAAGCTAATGATTTATATTAGTATCCATCATGTATGACATTCCTGGGAGTGTGTAAACTTATATTTTGTATTACCATATCCTTTTTGTATGTTCTCTATAGTTACAGTGAGGGAAAAAAGTATTTGATCCCCTGCTGATTTTGTACGTTTGCCCACTGACAAAGAAATGATCAGTCAATCATTTTAATGGTAGGTTTATTTGAACAGTGAGAGACAGAATAACAACAAAAAAAATCCAGAAAAACGCATGTCAAAAATGTTATAAATTGATTTGCATTTTAATGAGGGAAATAAGTATTTGACCCCTCTGCAAAACATGACTTACTACTTGGTGGCAAAACCCTTGTTGGCAATCACAGAGGTCAGACGTTTTTTGTAGTTGGCCACCAGGTTTGCACACATCTCAGGAGGGATTTTGTCCCACTCCTCTTTGCAGATCTTCTCCAAGTCATTGAGGTTTCGAGGCTGACGTTTGGCAACTCGAACCTTCAGCTCCCTCCACAGATTTCCTATGGGATTAAGGTCTGGAGACTGGCTAGGCCACTCCAGGACCTTCATGTGCTTCTTCTTGAGCCACTCCTTTGTTGCCTTGGCCGTGTGTTTTGGGTCATTGTCATGCTGGAATACCCATCCACGACCCATTTTCAATGCCCTGGCTGAGGGAAGGAGGTTCTCACCCAAGATCTGACGGTACATGGCCCCATCCATCGTCCCTTTGATGCGGTGAAGTTGTCCTGTCCCCTTAGCAGAAAAACACCACCAAAGCATAATGTTTCCATCTCCATGTTTGACGGTGGGGATGGTGTTCTTGGGGTCATAGGCAGCATTCCTCCTCCTCCAAACACGGCGAGTTGAGTTGATGCCAAAGAGCTCCATTTTGTTCTCATCTGACCACAACACTTTCACCCAGTTCTCCTCTGAATCATTCAGATGTTCATTGGCAAACTTCAGACGAACATGTGCATATGTGCTTTCTTGAGCATGGGGACCTTGCGGCCGCTGCAGGATTTCAGTCCTTCACGGCGTAGTGTGTTACCAATTGTTTTCTTGGTGACTATGGTCCCAGCTGCCTTGAGATCATTGACAAGATCCTCCCGTGTAGTTCTGGGCTGATTCCTCACCGTTCTCATGATCATTGCAACTCCACGAGGTGAGATCTTGCATGGAGCCCCAGGCCGAGGGAGATTGACATTTCGTTTGTGTTTCTTCCATTTGCGAATAATCGCAGCAACTGTTGTCACCTTCTCACCAAGCTGCTTGGCGATGGTCTTGTAGCCCATTCCAGCCTTGTGTAGGTCTACAATCTTGTCCCTGACATCCTTGGAGAGCTCTTTGGTCTTGGCCATGGTGGAGAGTTTGAAATCTGATTGATTGATTGCTTCTGTGGACAGGTGTCTTTTATACAGGTAACAAACTGAGATTAGGAGCACTCCCTTTATGAGTGTGCTCTAATCTAAGCTTGTTACCTGTATAAAAGACACCTGGGAGACAGAAATCTTTCTGATTGAGAGGGGGTCAAATACTTATTTTCCTCATTAAAATGCAAATCAATTTATAACATTTTTGACATGCGTTTTTCTGGATGTTTTTGTTGTTATTCTGTCTCTAACTGTTCAAATTAACCTACCATTAAAATTATAGACTGATCGTTTCTTTGTCAGTGGGAAAACGTACAAAATCAGCATGGGATCAAATAATTTTTTCCCTCACTGTATGTACTTGAAAATGTATCAATTGACCAATTCGGCACATTTGGGCAGACTTGATTCAAAATAGTCCAGTATTGCAATGCTTCACTGGATCAATCTGAAAAATTGCACACACACTGCTGCCATCTAGTGGCCAAAATCTAAATTTTGTCTAAACTGCAATATTATATTGTGGCCTTTCTCTTGCATTTCAAAGATGATGGAACAAAAAAAGAAAAAAGGAAACTTATGTTTTTTTGTTTGTATGATCTTTAACCAGTTCTAATGTGTTATATTCTCCTACATTAATTTGACATTTCCACAAACTTCAAAGTGTTTCCTTTCAAATGGTATCAAGAATATGCATATCTTTGCTTTAGGTCCTGAGCTACAGGCAGTTAGATTTGAGTATGTCATTTTAGGCGAAAATTGAAAAAAAGGGTCAGATCCTTAAGAGGTTAAAAGTCAAAACTGACCCTAGATCAGAACTCCTACTCTAAGTTTGAATAGAGTAGTCCTGTGTGGCTCAATTTCTACAGCATGGCGCATGGGTTAGATTCCTGCTGGGACAACCAATATGAAAGACATATGCACTCATGACTGTAATGATTGTGTGAATGACTTTGGATAAAAGTTTCTGCTAGATGGCATATATTATTATACCCTTAGCCGTGGTATAATTAAGCAATAAGGTCAGAGGGGTGTGGTATGTGGCCAATATACCACGGCTAAGGGCTGTTCTTACGCACAACGCAACGTGGAGTGCTTGGAAACAGCCCTTTGCCGTGGTATTTTGGTAACATTCCAAAAACCCCAGAGGTGCCTTATTGCTTAATTATACCATGGCTAAGGGCTGTTTTTGACACAAAGCGGATATGCCGTGGTATATTGGCCAGAGACTACAAACCCCTGAGGTGCCTTATTGCTATTATAAACTGGTTACCAACATAAATAGAAAAGTAAACAAGTATTTTTGCGTCACACCCGTGGTATATTGTCTGATATACAGGACACACGGCTGAAATGCTTTTTCAGCCTATCAGCATCCAGGACCCAAACTACCCTGTAGGTGCCTTTTTGCTATTATAAACTGGTTACCAACGTAATTAGAACAGTAAATAGTACTTTTCTGTCATACCCGTGGTATACGGTTATACAGTGGGGAAAAAAAGTATTTAGTCAGCCACCAATTGTGCAAGTTCTCCCAATTAAAAAGATGAGAGAGGCCTGTAATTTTCATCATAGGTACATGTCAACTATGACAGACAAAATGAGAATTTTTTTTCCAGAAAATCACATTGTAGGATTTTTTATGAATTTATTTGCAAATTATGGTGGAAAATAAGTATTTGGTCAATAACAAAAGTTTCTCAATACTTTGTTATATACCCTTTGTTGGCAATGACACAGGTCAAACGTTTTCTGTAAGTCTTCACAAGGTTTTCACACACTGTTGCTGGTATTTTGGCCCATTCCTCCATGCAGATCTCCTCTAGAGCAGTGATGTTTTGGGGCTGTCGCTGGGCAACACGGACTTTCAACTCCCTCCAAATATTTTCTATGGGGTTGAGATCTGGAGACTGGCTAGGCCACTCCAGGACCTTGAAATGCTTCTTACGAAGCCACTCCTTCGTTGCCCGGGCGGTGTGTTTGGGATCATTGTCATGCTGAAAGACCCAGCCACGTTTCATCTTCAATTCCCTTGATGATGGAAGGAGGTTTTCACTCAAAATCTCACGATACATGGCCCCATTCATTCTTTCCTTTACACGGATCAGTCGTCCTGGTCCCTTTGCTGAAAAACAGCCCCAAAGCATGATGTTTCCACCCCCATGCTTCACAGTAGGTATGGTGTTCTTTGGATGCAACTCAGCATTCTTTGTCCTCCAAACACGACGAGTTGAGTTTTTACCAAAAAGTTCTATTTTGGTTTCATCTGACCATATGACATTCTCCCAATCCTCTTCTGGATCATCCAAATGCACTCTAGCAAACTTCAGACGGGCCTGGACATGTACTGGCTTAAGCAGGGGGACACGTCTGGCACTGCAGGATTTGTGTCCCTGGCGGCGTAGTGTGTTACTGATGGTAGGCTTTGTTACTTTGGTCCCAGCTCTCTGCAGGTCATTCACTACGTCCCACCGTGTGGTTCTGGGATTTTTGCTCACCGTTCTTGTGATCATTTTGACCCCACGGGGTGAGATCTTGCGTGGAGCCCCAGATCGAGGGAGATTATCAGTGGTCTTGTATGTCTTCCATTTCCTAATAATTGCTCCCACAGTTGATTTCTTCAAACCAAGCTGCTTACCTATTGCTGATTCAGTCTTCCCAGCCTGGTGCAGGTCTACAATTTTGTTTCTGGTGTCCTTTGACAGCTCTTTGGTCTTGGCCATAGTGGAGTTTGGAGTGTGACTGTTTGAGGTTGTGGACAGGTGTCTTTTATACTGATAACAAGTTGAAACAGGTGCCATTAATACAGGTAACGAGTGGAGGACAGAGGAGCCTCTTAAAGAAGAAGTTACAGGTCTGTGAGAGCCAGAAATCTTGCTTGTTTGTAGGTGACCAAATACTTATTTTCCACCATAATTTGCAAATAAATTCATAAAAAATCCTAGAATGTGATTTTCTGGAAAAAAAATTCTCAATGTGTCTGTCATAGTTGACGTGTACCTATGATGAAAATTACAGGCCTCTCTCATCTTTTTAAGTGGGAGAACTTGCACAATTGGTGGCTGACTAAATACTTTTTTTCCCCACTGTATATATAAAGGCTAACAACCATAGTTATTGTGTTTCTATGATATTGTATTAACTTCATATGGTACTGTTATCAAGGCTCTGTCGTCCGCGACCGGGAGACCCATGGGGCGGCGCACAATTGGCCCAGCGTCGTCCAGGGTAGGGGAGGGAATGGGCCGGCAGGGATGTAGCTCAGTTGGCAGAGCATGGTGTTTGCAATGCCAGGGTTGTGGGTTCAATTCCCACGGGGGGCCAGTAAACAAAAAAATTTATGCACTCACTAACTGTAAGTCGCTCTGGATAAGAGCGTCTGCTAAATGACTAAAATGTAAATATAGTAGGTTGCTTGATTTTTTTGCGTATATTTTTTCTAATTTCTAATAACAAAGTTATGGCACAATTCTGCCTTAATGTCCAGGAAAGAGTTCTGCTTGACGCAACGTTTCTTATCGCTTTTATCCCCCAAAAAATTTTTGTAAGCTAATGTGTGAAGTGTGACATTCAAAAAAAAAAACTTTTAAGAATAAACATCATTGTCATTGTTTTTATCTTGTTATAACAGTATCTTCAGTGGAGAGAAAATGGAAAGCTTTCAAAATCAAACCTCTTGTACTGTACAGTAACTACAAATAATACATTTACTTTGGTTTGCATAGCAATAGTGGTTTATTCAGCTTCAGCTTCATCATCATCATCATCATCATCATGTCTGTATAAAATATATACAAACACTTTCAGAAGGAGCAATGTCCAGCACCTAGACACACAACCAGTTACATTAAATATTATGTATTGTCATTTTTAAAACACACATCATGCAGACACAATATGGAATCACATGGATGTTGAAGGTAGTTCTATCAGCGAGGGCATTCCATTCCAGAACACTGAGAGATGGAACATTACGGAAATACATTTACATTTTAGTCATTTAGCAGACGCTCTTATCCAGAGCAACTTACAGTTAGTGAGTGCATACATTATTTTATAAATTTTTTCATACTGGCCCCCCTTGGGAATCGAACCCAGAACACTGCCGTTGCAAACGCCATGCTCTAACAACTGAGCTACATCCCTGCCGGCCATTCCCTCCCCTAACCCGGATGACACTGGTTCAATTGTGCGCCGCCCCATGGGCTCCCGGTCACGGCCGGCTACGACAGAGCCTGGATTCGAACCAGGATCTCTAGTGGCACAGCTAGCACTGCGATGCAGTGCCTTAGACCACTGCCCCACTCGGGAGTGTTCGATGATTGATAATAATGCATCTCACAGTTAACAATTTCATACCAAGCAGTGCGATTATTGCTTGATTTAAAGCCCTTTGTCATTAGAAGAATAACAGTCCACCATTTTGTCCAACTAGTAGTTTAGTGAGAATGTGATGTAATATAGAATGAGTGCTATGTCTCTAACATGGCGTGGCTCTTGAAACCATAACTGTTGACTGACCTTCCCAGGTAGGTGTCTCTCTTTGGGGAGAGAGAGGACCTAGGGGTGATCTCATGGAGAGGTACCTTTTACCCCCCTGACAGCCCCACTGAGTCTGTTTTTAAGATAGAGCTGGGGGCGGGGGCAGTGGGGGTAAATATGGGTGTCCCTTCTGTTAGACCACACCCACAGGAAGTGTCACAAAATTGCATTGTCTAACAGATGCATGGACTGAATTATGATTTAATCCTGGAAGGGAGGCAGGAAGGGACAAAAAGCACAACAGGTAAGAAGCAAGTGGAGAGAAGGTTTGAACAGTAGAATAGCAGAAGCAGGTTATAAAAGAAAATCTAACTTTTAATACATCATATTCTGTTAACTCATACCCAAATAATGTTATTTATTTATTTAACCTTTACTTTAACAGGGAGGACATATTGAAACATAGCTTGTTGTTTTTTAATTCGCCCTGTATAATACAACATAAATATACTCATTATACTCAATATGTACACTACCATTCAAAAGTTTGGGGCACTTAGAAATGTCCTTATTTTCGCCATTTTTTTGTCCATTAAAATAACAACGAATTGATCAGAAATACAGTGTAGACATACATTGTTGTAAATGGCTATTGTAGCTGGAAACGGCTGATTTGTAATGGAATAGCTACATAGGCGTACAGAGGCTCATTATCAGCAAACATCAGTCCTGTGTTCCAATGGCACGTTTTGTTTGCTAATCCAAGTTTATCATTTTAAAAGGCTAATTGATCATTAGAACACCCTTTTGCAATTATGTTCGCACAGCTGAAAACTGTTGTGCTGATTTAAAGAAGCAATAAAACTGGCCTTCTTGAGCCTAGTTGTGTATCTGGAGCATCAGCAATTGTGGGTTAGATTACAGGCTCAAAATGGCCAGAAACAAATAACTTTCTTCTGAAACTCGTCAGTCTATTCTTGTTCTGAGAAATGAAGGCTATTCCATGCGGAGAAATTGCCAAGAAACGGAAGATCTCGTACAACGCTGTGTCCTACTCCCTTCACAGAACAGAACAAACTGGCTCCAACCAGAATAGAAAGAGGAGTGGGAGGCCCCGGTGCACAACTGAGCAAGAGGACAAATACATTAGAGTGTCTAGTTCGAGAAACAGACGCCTCACAGGTCCTCAACTGGCAGCTTCATTAAATAGTACCCACAAAACCCTAGTCTCAATGTCAACAGTGAAGAGGCGACAGCGGGATGCTGACCTTCTAGGCAGAGTTGCAAAGAAAAAGCCATATCTCAGACTGGCCAATTATTTTGCTTTATATTAATAATGATAATATGCCATTTAGCAGACGCTTTTATCCAAAGTGACTTACAGTCATGTGTGCATACTTTTTTTTGTGTATGGGTGGTCCCGGGGATCGAACCCACTACTTTGGCGTTAACAAGCGCCGTGCTCTACCAGCTGAGCTACAGAGGTGTGAGGGCTCTGAGAGTAGTAGATTATAGTGGAGACTTTTGCATGTTATTGTGAGGGCTCTGAGAGTAGTAGTTTATAGTGGAGACTTTTGCATGTTATTGTGAGGGCTCTGAGAGTAGTAGTTTATAGTGGAGACTTTTGCATGTTATTGTGAGGGCTCTGAAAGTAGTAGTTCATAGTGGAGACTTTTGCATGTTATTGTGAGGGCTCTGAGAGTAGTAGTTTATAGTGGAGACTTTTGCATGTTATTGTGAGGGCTCTATGAGTAGTAGTTCATAGTGGAGACTTTTGCATGTTATTGTGAGGGCTCTGAGAGTAGTAGTTTATAGTGGAGACTTTTGCATGTTATTTGTGAGGGCTCTGAGAGTAGTAGTTTATAGTGGAGACTTTTGCATGTTATTGTGAGGGCTCTGAGAGTAGTAGTTTATAGTGGAGACTTTTGCATGTTATTGTGAAGGCTCTGAGAGTAGTAGATTGAAGTGGCTTCTTTTTTTGAACATTTGATTGTGAAATATATACTGTACATGTTGTTTATACAGTAATATTTTTGCCTGCTATTTTGAGGGGTCTAAGAAGAATATAATATAGTGGGGACTTTTTAGAAAATGGGCTGAATTATGAGTAACAGTAAGAGTAAGAGTGATGAGTTTATGGGCAGAATTAACCTGAGATACAGTGATGGTGGGTTGTGGTTAGGAGTAGTATTAACCTGAGATACAGTGATGGTGGGTTGTGTTTAGGAGTAGTATTAACATGAGACACAGTGATGGGGGTTGTGTTTAGAAGTAGTATTAACATGAGACACAGTGATGGGGGTTGTGTTTAGGAGTAGTATTAACATGAGACACAGTGATGGGGGTTGTGTTTAGGAGTAGTATTAACATGAGACACAGTGATGGTGGGTTGTGTTTAGGAGTAGTATTAACATGAGACACAGTGATGGTGGGTTGTGTTTAGGAGTAGTATTAACATGAGACCTTGTGACAGTGGGTTGTGTTTAGGAGTAGTATTAACATGAGATACGGTGATGGTGGGTTGTGTTTAGGAGTAGTATTAACATGAGACACAGTGATGGTGGGTTGTGTTTAGGAGTAGTATTAACCTGAAACACAGTGATGGTGGGTTGTGTTTAGGAGTAGTATTAACCTGAAATACAGTGATGGTGGGTTGTGTTTAGGAGTAGTATTAACATGAAATACAGTGATGGTGGGTTGTGTTTAGGAGTAGTATCAACCTGAAACACAGTGATGGTGGGTTGTGTTTAGGAGTAGTATTAACATGAGACATAGTGATGGTGGGATGTGTTTAGGAGTAGTATTAACCTGCAACACAGTGATGGTGGGTTGTTTTTAGGAGTAGTATTAACCTGAAACACAGTGATGGTGTGTTGTGTTTAGGAGTAGTATTAACATGAAACACAGTGATGGTGGGTTGTGTTTAGGAGTAGTATTAACATGAGACACAGTGATGGTGGGTTGTGTTTAGGAGTAGTATCAACCTGAAACACAGTGATGGTGGGTTGTGTTTAGGAGTCGTATTAACATGAGATACAGTGATGGTGGGTTGTGTTTAGGAGTAGTATTAACATGAGACACAGTGATGGTGGGTTGTGTTTAGGAGTAGTATTAACATGAGATACAGTGATGGTGGGTTGTGTTTAGGAGTAGTATTAACATGAGACACAGTGATGGTGGGTTGTGTTTAGGAGTAGTATTAACATGAGATACAGTGATGGTGGGTTGTGTTTAGGAGTAGTATTAACATGAGACACAGTGATGGTGGGTTGTGTTTAGGAGTAGAATTAACCTGAAACACAGTGATGGTGGGTTGTGTTTAGGAGTAGTATTAACATGAGATACAGTGATGGTGGGTTGTGTTTAGGAGTAGTATTAACATGAGACACAGTGATGGTGGGTTGTGTTTAGGAGTAGTATTAACATGAAACACAGTGATAGTGGGTTGTGTTTAGGAGTAGTATTAACATGAGACACAGTGATGGTGGGTTGTGTTTAGGAGTAGTATTAACATGAGATACAGTGATGGTGGGTTGTGTTTAGGAGTAGTATTAACATGAGACACAGTGATGGTGGGTTGTGTTTAGGAGTAGTATTAACATGAGATACAGTGATGGTGGGTTGTGTTTAGGAGTAGTATTAACATGAGACACAGTGATGGTGGGTTGTGTTTAGGAGTAGAATTAACCTGAAACACAGTGATGGTGGGTTGTGTTTAGGAGTAGTATTAACATGAGATACAATGATGGTGGGTTGTGTTTAGGAGTAGTATTAACCTGAAACACAGTGATGGTGGGTTGTGTTTAGGAGTAGTATTAACATGAAACACAGTGATAGTGGGTTGTGTTTAGGAGTAGTATTAACCTGAAACACAGTGATGGTGGGTTGTGTTTAGGAGTAGTATTAACATGAAACACAGTGATGGTGGGTTGTGTTTAGGAGTAGTATTAACATGAAACACAGTGATGGTGGGTTGTGTTTAGGAGTAGTATTAACATGAGATACAGTGATGGTGGGTTGTGTTTAGGAGTAGTATTAACATGATATACAGTGATGGTGGGTTGTGTTTAGGAGTAGTATTAACATGAGACACAGTGATGGTGGGTTGTGTTTAGGAGTAGAATTAACCTGAAACACAGTGATGGTGGGTTGTGTTTAGGAGTAGTATTAACATGAGATACAGTGATGGTGGGTTGTGTTTAGGAGTAGTATTAACCTGAAACAGTGATGGTGGGTTGTGTTTAGGAGTAGTATTAACATGAAACACAGTGATAGTGGGTTGTGTTTAGGAGTAGTATTAACCTGAAACACAGTGATGGTGGGTTGTGTTTAGGAGTAGTATTAACATGAAACACAGTGATGGTGGGTTGTGTTTAGGAGTAGTATTAACATGAAACACAGTGATGGTGGGTTGTGTTTAGGAGTAGTATTAACATGAGATACAGTGATGGTGGGTTGTGTTTAGGAGTAGTATTAACATGATATACAGTGATGGTGGGTTGTGTTTAGGAGTAGTATTAACATGAGACACAGTGATGGTGGGTTGTGTTTAGGAGTAGTATTAACATGAGACACAGTGACGGTGGGTTGTGTTTAGGAGTAGAATTAACCTGAAACACAGTGATGGTGGGTTGTGTTTAGGAGTAGTATTAACATGAGATACAGTGATGGTGGGTTGTGGGTTGTGTTTAGGAGTAGTATTAACATGAGACACAGTGACAGTGGGTTGTGTTTAGGAGTAGTATTAACATGATATACAGTGATGGTAGGTTGTGTTTAGGAGTAGTATTAACATGAGACACAGTGATGGTGGGTTGTGTTTAGGAGTAGTATTAACATGAGACACAGTGACGGTGGGTTGTGTTTAGGAGTAGAATTAACCTGAAACACAGTGATGGTGGGTTGTGTTTAGGAGTAGTATTAACATGAGATACAGTGATGGTGGGTTGTGTTTAGGAGTAGTATTAACATGAGACACAGTGACAGTGGGTTGTGTTTAGGAGTAGTATTAACATGAGACACAGTGATGGTGGGTTGTGTTTAGGAGTAGTATTAACCTGAAACACAGTGATGGTGGGTTGTGTTTAGGAGTAGTATTAACATGAAACACAGTGATGGTGGGTTGTGTTTAGGAGTAGTATTAACATGAAACACAGTGATGGTGGGTTGTGTTTAGGAGTAGTATTAACATGATATACAGTGATGGTGGGTTGTGTTTAGGAGTAGTATTAACATGAGATACAGTGATGGTGGGTTGTGGGTTGTGTTTAGGAGTAGTATTAACATGAGACACAGTGACAGTGGGTTGTGTTTAGGAGTAGTATTAACATGATATACAGTGATGGTAGGTTGTGTTTAGGAGTAGTATTAACATGAGACACAGTGATGGTGGGTTGTGTTTAGGAGTAGTATTAACATGAGACACAGTGACGGTGGGTTGTGTTTAGGAGTAGAATTAACCTGAAACACAGTGATGGTGGGTTGTGTTTAGGAGTAGTATTAACATGAGATACAGTGATGGTGGGTTGTGTTTAGGAGTAGTATTAACATGAGACACAGTGACAGTGGGTTGTGTTTAGGAGTAGTATTAACATGAGACACAGTGATGGTGGGTTGTGTTTAGGAGTAGTATTAACCTGAAACACAGTGATGGTGGGTTGTGTTTAGGAGTAGTATTAACATGAAACACAGTGATGGTGGGTTGTGTTTAGGAGTAGTATTAACATGAAACACAGTGATGGTGGGTTGTGTTTAGGAGTAGTATTAACATGATATACAGTGATGGTGGGTTGTGTTTAGGAGTAGTATTAACATGAGATACAGTGATGGTGGGTTGTGTTTAGGAGTAGTATTAACATGATATACAGTGATGGTGGGTTGTGTTTAGGAGTAGTATTAACATGAGACACAGTGATGGTGGGTTGTGTTTAGGAGTAGTATTAACATGAGACACAGTGACGGAGGGTTGTCTTTAGGAGTAGAATTAACCTGAAGCACAGTGATGGTGGGTTGTGTTTAGGAGTAGTATTAACATGAGATACAGTGATGGTGGGTTGTGTTTAGGAGTAGTATTAACATGAGACACAGTGACAGTGGGTTGTGTTTAGGAATAGTATTAACATGATATACAGTGATGGTAGGTTGTGTTTAGGAGTAGTATTAACATGAGACACAGTGATGGTGGGTTGTGTTTAGGAGTAGTATTAACATGAGACACAGTGACGGTGGGTTGTGTTTAGGAGTAGAATTAACCTGAAACACAGTGATGGTGGGTTGTGTTTAGGAGTAGTATTAACATGAGATACAGTGATGGTGAGTTGTGTTTAGGAGTAGTATTAACATGAGACACAGTGACAGTGGGTTGTGTTTAGGAGTAGTATTAACATGAGACACGGTGATGGTGGGTTGTGTTTAGGAGTAGTATTAACATGATATACAGTGATGGTGGGTTGTGTTTAGGAGTAGTATTCACATGAGATACAGTGATGGTGGGTTGTGTTTAGGAGTAGTATTAACATGAAACACAGTGATGGTGGGTTGTGTTTAGGAGTAGTATTAACATGAGACACAGTGATGGTGGGTTGTGTTTAGGAGTAGTATTAACATGAAACACAGTGATGGTGGGTTGTGTTTAGGAGTAGTATTAACATGAAACACAGTGATGGTGGGTTGTGTTTAGGAGTAGTATTAACATGATATACAGTGATGGTGGGTTGTGTATAGGAGTAGTATTCACATGAGATACAGTGATGGTGGGTTGTGTTTAGGAGTAGTATTAACATGATATACAGTGATGGTGGGTTGTGTTTAGGAGTAGTATTAACATGAGACACAGTGATGGTGGGTTGTGTTTAGGAGTAGTATTAACATGAGACACAGTGACGGTGGGTTGTGTTTAGGAGTAGAATTAACCTGAAACACAGTGATGGTGGGTTGTGTTTAGGAGTAGTATTAACATGAGATACAGTGATGGTGGGTTGTGTTTAGGAGTAGTATTAACATGAGACACAGTGACAGTGGGTTGTGTTTAGAAGTAGTATTAACATGAGACACAGTGATGGTGGGTTGTGTTTAGGAGTAGAATTAACCTGAAACACAGTGATGGTGGGTTGTGTTTAGGAGTAGTATTAACATGAGATACAGTGATGGTGGGTGGTGTTTAGGAGTAGTATTAACATGATATACAGTGATGGTGGGTTGTGTTTAGGAGTAGTATTAACATGAGATACAGTGATGGTGGGTTGTGTTTAGGAGTAGTATTAACATGAGACACAGTGATGGTGGGTTGTGTTTAGGAGTAGAATTAACCTGAAACACAGTGATGGTGGGTTGTGTTTAGGAGTAGTATTAACATGAGATACAGTGATGGTGGGTTTTGTTTAGGAGTAGTATTAACATGAGACACAGTGACAGTGGGTTGTGTTTAGGAGTAGTATTAACCTGAAACACAGTGATGGTGGGTTGTGTTTAGGAGTAGTTTTAACATGAAACACAGTGATAGTGGGTTGTGTTTAGGAGTAGTATTAACCTGAAACACAGTGATGGTGGGTTGTGTTTAGGAGTAGTATTAACATGAAACACAGTGATGGTGGCTTGTGTTTAGGAGTAGTATTAACATGAAACACAGTGATGGTGGGTTGTGTTTAGGAGTAGTATTAACCTGAAACACAGTGATGGTGGGTTGTGTTTAGGAGTAGTATTAACATGAGATACAGTGATGGTGGGTTGTGTTTAGGAGTAGTATTAACTTGAGATACAGTGATGGTGGGTTGTGTTTAGGAGTAGTATTAACATGAGATACAGTGATGGTGGGTTGTGTTTAGGAGTAGTATTAACATGAGACACAGTGATGGTGGGTTGTGTTTAGGAGTAGTATTAACATGAGACAGTTATGGTGGGTTGTGTTTAGGAGTAGTATTAACATGAGACACAGTGAAGGTGGGTTGTGTTTAGGAGTAGTATTAACCTGAAACACAGTGATGGTGGGTTGTGTTTAGGAGTAGTATTAACATGAGACACAGTGATGGTGGGTTGTGTTTAGGAGTAGTATTAACATGAAACACAGTGATGGTGGGTTGTGGTTTTGTTTGTTTAGATCACACTCAGAGTCACTTTCCTGTCCTAACTTCCTGTCCTAACTTCCTGTCCTATATATACCTATTGCATTCCTTCTGAATCATATCAGAGTTCTTTACACAGAGATCCTATTAAATTACTAGTTATTAGTTCTAATATGTAATTATATGCTTCTACATCTGGAAAACATGTGACATTAGACTATATATAGATAACAGGCTACATTAGACTATATATGGATAACAGGCTACATTAGAATATATATGGATAACAGGCTACATTAGACTATATATGGATAACAGGCTACATTAGACTATATATGGATAACAGGCTACATTAGAATATTTATGGATAACAGGCTACATTAGAATATATATGGATAACAGGCTACATTAGACTATATATGGATAACAGATTACATTAGACTATATATAGATAACAGGCTACATTAGACTATATATGGATAACAGGCTACATTAGACTATATATGGATAACAGGCTACATTAGACTATATATGGATAACAGGCTACATTAGAATATATATGGATAACAGGCTACATTAGACTATATATGGATAACAGGCTACATTAGACTATATATGGATAACATGCTACATTAGACTATTTATGGATAACAGGCTACATTAGACTATATATGGATAACAGGCTGCATTAGACTATATATGGATAACAGGCTACATTAGACTATATATGGATAACATGCTACATTAGACTATATATGGATAACATGCTACATTAGACTATACATGGATAACATGCTACATTAGACTATTTATGGATAACAGGCTACATTAGACTATATATGGATAACAGGCTACATTAGACTATATATGGATAACGGGCTACATTAGACTATATATGGATAACAGGCTACATTAGACTATATATAGATAACAGGGTACATTAGACTATATATGGATAACAGGGTACATTAGACTATATATGGATAACAGGCTACATTAGACTATATATGGATAACAGGCTACATTAGACTATATATGGATAACAGGCTACATTAGACTATATATGGATAACATGCTACATTAGACTATATATTTTCTCCCATTATTTTCTGCAAATCCTCTCAAGCTCTGTCAGGTTGAATGGGGAGCGTCTCTGCACAGCTATTTTCATGTCTCTCCAGAGACCAAATCAAAATCAAATCAAATTTTATTTGTCACATGCACTGAATATAATGTAAACCTCACCATGAAATGCTTACAAGCCCTTAACCAACAATGCAGTTCTAAGACAAATAATAGTTAAGAAAAAAAATTAAAGAGCAACATTAAAATAACAATAAGGAGGCTATATACAGGGGGTACTGGTACCGAGACAATGTCCAGAGGTACAGGTTAGTCCAGGTCATTGAGGTAGTATGTACATGTAGTAGGTAGAGTAAAGAGACTAGACCTTTTAAAACCCTTTGTGGAAAACAATGAATGTAGACTTATCTAACCCTTTGGCCTGGATTCAATTAGAAAACAGTGGAGGTAGACTTATCTAACCCTTTGGCCTGGATTCAATTAGAAAACAGTGGAGGTAGACTTACCTAACCCTTTGGCCTGGATTCAATTAGAAAACAGTGGAGGTAGACTTATCTAACGGTGCGGCAGGTAGCTTAGTGGTTAAGAGCGTTGTGCCAGTAACCGAAAGGTCGCTGGTTCTAATCCCCGAGCCGACTAGGTGAAAAATCTGTCGATGTGCCCTTGAGCAAGGCACTTACCCCTAATTGATCCTGTAAGTCGCTCTGGATAAGAGCGTCTGCTAAATGACATAAAATAAATAAATAAATAAAATAACCCTTTGGCCTGGATTCAATTAGAAAACAGTGGAGGTAGACTTACCTAACCCTTTGGCCTGGATTCAATTAGAAAACAGTGGAGGTAGACTTATCTAACCCTTTGGCCTGGATTCAATTAGAAAACAGTGGAGGTAGACTTATCTAACACTTTGGCCTGGATTCAATTAGAAAACAGTGGAGGTAGACTTATCTAACCCTTTGGCCTGGATTCAATTAGAAAACAGTGGAGGTAGACTTATCTAACCCTAGGGCCTGGATTCAATTAGAAAACAATGGAGGTAGACTTACCTAACCCTAGGGCCTGGATTCAATTAGAAAACAGTGGAGGTAGACTTATCTAGGGCCTGGATTCAATTAGAAAACAATGGAGGTAGACTTACCTAACCCTAGGCCTATTGAAATAAAACCTCTCGCTTATGACGCGCTGGTCTGGTCCTCATACATGTCAAAGAGGAAGGAAAGGAAGTTCTGCATCACCTACCACCTACTTCTTGTTTCCGCGCACTGCCAGTCAGTTGACTCACTGTACAAGACCTCTCTCCTTCACTCTGTAAGTACTCTTGACAATATCTTGAAATTTAGTCATACACTAAATATACATTTTACTTCTTGTTACTATTTGAGCTGTGTTTTGGTTGTTCCATCAGGGCCAGTATTCATAAAGTGTCTCAGTGTCCCCCAGTGTTGATCCAGGATCAGAGCCCCCCGGTCCATATAATTATTATTTAAAAGGTATGTATGTACAGTACCAGTGAAAAGTTTGGACACACCTACTCATTCAAGGGTTTTTCTTTATTTTTTCTATGTTTTACATTGTAGAATAATAGTGAAGACATCAAAACTATGAAATAACACACATGGAATCATGTACGGTCGTGGTCAAAGGTTTTGAGAATGACACAAATATTAATTAAAGTCTGCTGCCTCAGTTTTTATGATGGCAATTTACATATGCTCCAGAAAGTTATGAAGAGTGATCAGATGAATTGCAATTAATTACAAAGTCCCTCTTTGCCATGAAAATTAACTTTATCCCCAAAAAACTTTCCAATGCATTTCAGCCCTGACACAAAAGGACCAGCTGACATCAGGTCAGTGATTCTCTCGTTAACACAGGTGAGAGTGTTGAATTGAGTTAGAATAACAGACTGGAAGCTTTAAAAAGAGGGTGGTGCTTGAAATCATTGTTCTTCCTCTGTTAACTACACTGCTCAAAAAAATAAAGGGAACACTTAAACAACACAATGTAACTCCAAGTCAATCACACTTCTGTGAAATCAAAGTGTCCACTTAGGAACCAACACTGATTGACAATACATTTCACATGCTGTTGTGGAAATGGAATAGACAACAGGTGGAAATTATAGGCAATTAGCAAGACACCCCCAATAAAGAAGTGGTTCTGCAGGTGGTGATCACAGATCACTTCTCAGTTCCTATGCTTCCTGGCTGATGTTTTGGTCACTTTTGAATGGTGGCGGTGCTTTCACTCTAGTGGTAGCATGAGACGGAGTCTACAACCCACACAAGTGGCTCAGGTAGTGCAGCTCATCCAGGATGGCACATCAATGCGAGCTGTGGCAAGAAGGTTTGCTGTGTCTGTCAGCGTAGTGTCCAGAGCATGGAGGCGCTACCAGGAGACAGGCCAGTACATCAGGAGACGTGGAGGAGGCCGTAGGAGGGCAACAACCCAGCAGCAGGACCGCTACCTCCGCCTTTGTGCAAGGAGGAGCAGGAGGAGCACTGCCAGAGCCCTGCAAAATGACCTCCAGCAGGCCACAAATGTGCATGTGTCTGCTCAAACGGTCAGAAACAGACTCCATGAGGGTGGAATGAGGGCCCGACGTCCACAGGTGGGTGTTGTGCTTACAGCCCAAAACCGTGCAGGACGTTTGGCATTTGCCAGAGAACACCAAGATTGGCAAATTCGCCACTGGCGCCCTGTGCTCTTCACAGATGAAAGCAGGTTCACACTGAGCATATATGACAGACGTGACAGAGTCTGGAGACGCCGTGGAGAACGTTCTGCTGCCTGCAACATCCTCCAGCATGACCGGTTTGGCGGTGGGTCAGTCATGGTGTGGGGTGGCATTTCTTTGGGGGGCCGCACAGCCCTCCATGTGCTCGCCAGAGGTAGCCTGACTGCCATTAGGTACCGAGATGAGATCCTCAGACCCCTTGTGAGATCATATGCTGGTGCGGTTGGCCCTGGGTTCCTCCTAATGCAAGACAATGCTAGACCTCATGTGGCTGGAGTGTGTCAGCAGTTCCTGCAAGAGGAAGGCATTGATGCTATGGACCGCCCGTTCCCCAGACCTGAATCCAATTGAGCACATCTGGGACATCATGTCTCGCTCCATCCACCAACGCCACGTTGCACCACAGACTGTCCAGGAGTTGGCGGATGCTTTAGTCCAGGTCTGGGAGGAGATCCCTCAGGAGACCATCCGCCACCTCATCAGGAGCATGCCCAGGCGTTGTAGGGAGGTCATACAGGCACGTGGAAGCCACACACACTACTGAGCCTCATTTTGACTTGTTTTAAGGACATTGCATCAAAGTTGGATCAGCCTGTAGTGTGGTTTTCCACTTTAATTTTGAGGGTGACTCCAAATCCAGACCTCCATGGGTTGATACATTTGATTTCCATTGATAATTTTTGTGTGATTTTGTTGTCAGCACATTCAACTATGTAAAGAAAAAAGTATTTAATAAGATTATTTCATTCATTCAGATCTAGGATGTGGTATTTTAGTGTTCCCTTTATTTTTTTGAGCAGTGTATAAATATTAGGACGAGCAATGTCGGAGTGGCATTGACTAAAATACAGTAGAATAGAATACAGTATATACATATGAGATGAGTAAAGCAGTATGTAAACATTATTAAAGTGACTAGTGTTCCATTATTAAAGTGGCCAGTGATTCCATGTCTATGTATACAGGGCAGCAGCCTCTAAGGTGCAGGGTTGATTAACCGGGTGGTAGCCGGCTAGTGATGGCTATTTAACAGTCTGATGGCCTTGAGATAGAAGCTGTTTTTCAGTCTCTCTGTCCCAGCTTTGATGCACCTGTACTGACCTCTCCTTCTGTATGATAGTGGGGTGAACAGGCCGTGGCTTGGGTGGTTGATGTCCTTGATCTTCCTTTGACATCAGGTGCTGTAGGTGTCCTAGAGGGCAGTGTGGACAGACCGCACCAACCTCTGGAGAGCCCTGCGGTTGCGGGCGGTGCAGTTGCCGCACCATTTACATTTTAGTCATTTAGCAGACGCTCTTATCCAGAGCGACTTACAGGAGCAATTAGAGTTAAGTGCCTTGCTCAAGGGCACATCGACAGATTTTTCACCTAGTCGGCTCGGGGATTAGAACCAGCAACCTTTCGGTTACTGGCACAACGCTCTTAACCACTAAGCTACCTGCCGCACCAGGCGGTGATACAGCCCGACGGGATGCTCTCAATTGTGCATCTGTAAAAGTTTGTGAGGGTCTTATGGGCCAAGTCAAATTCCTTCAGCCTCCTGAGGTTGAAGAGGCGTTGTTGCACCTTCTTCACCACACTGTCTGTGTGGGTGGACCATTTCAGATTGTCAGTGATGTGTACGCCGAGGAACATGAAGCTTTTCACCTTCTCCACTGCGGTCCCATTGATGTGGATAGGGCCCTTACCTCCTCCCTGTAGGCTGTCTCGTTATTGTTGGTAATCAGGCCTACCACTGTTGTGTCGTCTGCAAACTTGATGATTGAATTGGATGCGTGCGTTGCCACGCAGTCATGGGTGAACAGGGAGTACAGGAGGGGGCTGAGCACGCACCCTTGTGGGGCCCATGTGATGAGGATCAGCGAAGTGGAGG